>NW_023270320.1:22350013-22351193 GCF_011800145.1 Mirounga leonina | reverse complement strand
ATAAATAAATAAATAAATAAATAAATAAATAAATAAATAAATAAATAAAGTTGTTCTTGGATGTGAAAAGGTGAAAGGACTGCACATTCTCTAAATACCTCCATTTTCACATTGCTAAAGCTGACTCTGCCCTCAGAACTCCTCAGCAAACTGATAAAATAGGCAGACAGTTAGAAACCAAATTCCAAACAGCTGGGAAAGACTCTAGGGGGATACGCACGTGTTCTCCCCTATGACCACTGACCCACAGTAATCTATAGCTTCATTATAATGCATTTATATTGCGGTTTGGACACCACACCCCCACGGAGGAAGTCTGCCATGACAGTTCCAACAAGGACCACAGAGGGCCCAAAACTTTCCCTCTTGACCGGTAGGAGGAGTCCCTTAGATGATTGGAAGCAACCTCAGTCAGAGGCCGCCCAAGCTACGACCCATAACCTCTGCAAACATGACAAAAAAAAGACATCCCTAACCCCAGTGCAGTTGCCACTTTGGGGCCTGCCGATCTCCCACCTTGAGAGGGTCCCTTTGCTTTGAGCACTACTAAACCCTTGCTTGCTGAAGAGTTTGGCTCCGAATTGTTTCTTGGTCGAACTCAAGAACTAAGGCCACTAACAACAGTGGTCCAGAATTTGGTTGGTATGGTGTTGGGAAGACGCAAAAGCATGAATTGAGTCCTCGCAATGCAGTGTATTGCACTGTTCCACCAAGACTCAGTCTCCGTTTCTAGGAGACTTGCTTCCTCCTCACAGATGTCGCCAAAAGCAAAGTAAGTCCACTCCCAGTTCATCATGCTTGAGCTCTGACTGAAATGTGGCCTCGTCAGATTAAACAAGGAGGCCGTTGGACTGATGTGGCTCAAATGTGGGGATGGTCTGCCTAAGCAAACCAGAACCCGAGCCTATAATCAAAACACCAAGGACTGCCCATCACAAACAGCCCACGAGGCTTTAAGCTATAGCCAGTCAATAATGTCCTTGCTTCTGCCTTGTCTCTATAAAAGTCTCTCCTTAGCTCCTGTCTCTGGAACGTTCCTAACCATTTCTGGCTTGGCACTGCGTGACTTCAATAAGATCTTTTTTTTTTTTTTTTAAAGATTTTATTTATTTATTTGAGAGAGAGAATGAGACAGAGAGAGAGAGCACGAGATGGGGGAGGGTCAGAGGGAGAAGGAGAC
>NW_023270320.1:22324127-22349613 GCF_011800145.1 Mirounga leonina | reverse complement strand
CTGCTTCTCCCTCTCCCACTCCCCCTGCTTCTGTTCCTGCTCTCGCTATCTCTCTCTCTGTCAAATAAATAAAATCTTAAAAAAAAAAAAAAAAAGATTTTTGAAACACTAAAAAAAATAAATAAATTAAATAAATTAAAAAAAAAGATTTTTGAAACACTGATATGAAAGATAAAGCAAAATGCAGAGTCCTGTCTCACAAGAAGCAAAGGCTTAGAGTTTTGAAGATTGCCTTCGAGGGAGGGACACTCTGACCAAATCTTCGTTTATGCAAATACAGTGTCCCATGTTAAGCCTGGGGGTACATTCCCAGATCCCCACAGGATGCCTGAAACCACGGAGAGTACTGAACTCTAAATAGACTGTTTTTCCTATACAGCCACACCTATGATAAAGTTTAATTTGCAAATGAGGCACAGTAAGAGATTCACGACAGTAACTAATAATAAAACAACAATTATAAGAATATGCTGTAATAAAAGTCACGTGCACGTGCTCTCTGTCTCTCAAAATATTGTAGTGTATTGTATTGTAGTCACCCTTCCTTCTGTGATGCCGTAAGACGGTAAGATTTCATGTGACCAGAAGAGAGGGGAAGACACCAGAGTCGTGACGTAGCGCTCCTCAGGACGTTACTGAAGTAATGACGCTCTGTCAGGAGCAGCGGCTGCCTGTTCTGGTGGCTGACTGCAGGTAACTGAAACCAAGGACGGCAAAATCATGGATAAGGGGGGACTGCTGTAGGCCTTAGACACCACAACAAGAAGGGCATCTCTGCAATGCTCTGTTCCGAGAAGAAATAGCTCTAACAGTGGAAAATGCTATCTGTGTACCATGTTGAACTACTTTTTATCTTGTTCCCTGGAGAGTGTTTTTATTATCTTCTAAGTAAGGACTGAAATTGTTCTGGTCTGAAAACTGTTGCTTGGTGGTTTTGGGGGTTTTTGTGTGTGTGTGTGTGTTTTGTTCTGTTTTGCTTTTGAGGAGCTCTGCTCTTTTCTTTGTTTTTAGTTGTGTATAAGAGACTTGGAACCAAGGACTTGAAGATGAAGTCTCTCTTTTCATGGATGACAGTGAGATGATTATAAGGGGAGCTGGGCCAGGCCCTATTGAGGAAGGAAGCACGGGTCCAGGGAGGGCAGCATTCCGGCCCCGGGAGTTGGTCCGCTTGGCACCCACAACGCTGTTCTCTACCAGGGCCACTCCTGGTAGAAGCATCCCTACATCTGCCTCGGTTGAACAGCTTCATGAGATATGGACAGCAAACAGAAAAAGCCAGAGCAGGAGAGCGACATAGGGGACTTCTGCCCAGAACACATGACACACACATTTGGAGACCAGCGGAAATTCCAGTGAGGGCAGCTGGGGGCTTGCTGGTAGGTGGCATAATATGGGCATTAATATGAATGCGACTTTATTTTGCCACATGAATGAAGGCAGAGTTCCCACTTCCTTGTTCATTTGGGTAAATACTTGGAAGGTTTCTTTTAAATATGAATATCTTATCGGGGGTGGGGGGCAGAGTTCAACAGTTTATTTTATAACATGACATTCTGCCAACATTAGCCACACATCTATTGTTCTGAAGTGGCTTAACAGTTTTGATGAGCTATAACCTAACAGAACTCCCGATGAAGGTCATCGATGACCAATAACATTGGAAGTTAAGGAACTTAGGGGAACAAGCAGGCAAATGAAAGAGAATGGAAATCAGGGTACTCCGGTGGGCACGTCTGTGTCACTGTAGAAGGTCATTGTGACAAATGGGATGCCTGGAAAGCAGAGGGCAGAGGATGGGTACTGAACCTACAGTAAGTATAAATTTCCTTGACAACATTTGGTCTCTGGTTGGTCTGGAATTTATTTTCACCACTCGTCTTTGAGAAAAGCTCACAAATTTTACCTAAAAACAAAAATCCAATAAAAAGATAAGAAGTCTCCAATTCATGGCAAGGCTTGTAATATTTCAAAGTTAACCCTAGCCGCCAGTCAAAGGCCTCCAGAGAGATGGGCCAGCTAAGGAAGGGCAGGGTGCAAACTGATGGTGATGGCAGTTGAGAAGATGTTGATGGGTTATTGGAAAGAGATCGCCTTGCCGTGTCAAACCCTTGCCAGCCATAATTTAAAGGGACAGAAGTCATTAGTTTGCAGCGTTATTCTCTTTGTACCAATAAAACTTGTATTTGTCTTTCTTTGCAAACCTCATTGCTCTGTAACTCAGTGTCAGCCAGTGAGTGAGACCTGTCTTAGTGACAGTGACAACCACAAATTCCAGCAGCATAAATGTTATACACGTGCATCCGGTCTTCTGAAGGTGAATTGAGTCGCGTTGTTTTCCAAACTACACCCGTATTATCAGTTAAATACTGATGATCTTATATAGTCCAAAAGTTTGTAACATTTCATTTTCTAATAAGAGCAATCATGCACTTAACTCAAAAAGGAAACTGAAGTTATATAGCCTCTTGTTTAACTGAATCAATTGTTTGAGATCTGATCACAAAGCAATCAAGGGGATTTTCCTCTGATTTGTTTGGATGCAATTTAGCAGTCAGCTCCTAAGTTTCCTGCCCTTTGGAGAAGAGGTAAATTTAGCTTGAAACACCCAGTTCTACAGGCTGTGTAAATCCAAAGCCCTCGTCATGATTTATGTGAATTACTATGGACTTATGTTCTCATGGTCCACTTCATGGGTGCTGCTCCTGTTATATCCCATCTAAACCCTAATAAGCATTTTTTTTATGTTAACTGATTAAAAAAAATCAATTTCAACAAACATTTGGTGAGACTATAGTACTTTACCAAAAGTGATATTTGGTGGTTATGGAAGGAATCACATTGTATATAATTCAGTCACCCACCTATCTGAATTCTCTTTTCTCCCACTCTATCTGCTGCCTGCCTTTATCTCTCTTTTCCTTTCTTATTTCTATGAAGAGAAAAATAAGCTTCTTTCATAATAATGATACAAGGAGTATAGCAATCACCTTTTTTAAAAAAAAAATGAGAATTGTCATATAACATTGTTAAGTTTAAGATCTAAAACATGTTGATTTTATACATTTATATAAGATGGTTACCATCACAGGGTTAGCTAACACCTCTATCATGTCATATAATTATCATTTCTTTTTTTCCGATGAGAATGATTAAGATCTAGTCTCTTAACAACTTTGAAGTTTAAAATACAGTATTGTTGATTGTAATCACTATGTTGTGCATTAGATCTCCAGAACTTATTTATCTATGAGTTGCAAGTTTGTACCCTTAAGATTTTATTTTTTATTTATTTATTTATTTATTTATTTATTTATTTATTTATTTATTTATTTGACAGGGGGAGAGAGAGAGCACAAGCATAGGGAATGGCAGAGGGAGAAGCAGGCTCACCGCTGAGCAGGGAGCCCTATGCGGGGCTTGATCCCAGGACTCTGGGCTCATGACCTGAGCTGAGGGCAGACGCTTAACTGACTGAGCCACCCAGGTGCCCCATAAGTCTATATCTTTAAACAACATGTCCCCAGTTTCTCCAACCCCTAGCCCCTGGCAACCACCACTCTACTCTGTGTTTTCATGAGTTCAGCTGTTTTAGATTTCACATATAAGTGATATAAAGGAGTTTTGTCTTTCTTTGTCTGACTTATCTCAGCATAATGCCCTCAAGTTCCATCCATGTTGTTGTCACAAATGGCAGGACTTCCTTCTTTTTCATACACAACACACACACATACACATGGTATCTTCTTTATCTGTTCAGCCATTGACAGACATTTGGATTGCTTCCATATTTGGCTATTGTGAATAATGCTGCAATAAACGTGGGAGTGCAGATATTTTTGTGTGTGTGTCCTATTTTCATTTCCTTTGGATATATACCCAGGAATGGTATTGCTGGATTGTAAAGTGGTTCTATTTTTAATTTTTTGAGAAATCTCCAGACTGTTTTCCACAGTGGCTGCACCAGTTTGCATCCCCACCAACAGTGCACAAGGGATCCTTTTTCTTCACATCCTCACCAATACTTGTTATCTCTTGTCTTCTTGATATTAGTCCTTCTGACATGTGTGAAGTGATACCTCATTGTGGTTTTGACTACATCTCCCTGATGATTAGTGATGCTGAGCACCTTTTCATACACCTGTTGGCCATCTCTATGCCTTCTTGAAAAAAATGTCTATTCAGAGCCTCTGCCCATTTTTTAAATTGGATTGGTTGTTTGCTTTGCCACTGAGTTGTATAAGTTCTTTATATATTTTGGATATTAACCTCTTATCAGATATATGATTTGCAAGTATTTGCTCCTTTTCTGTAAATTGTCTTTTCATTTTGTTGATCGTTCGTTTTGCTACACAGGTTATTTTTAGTTTGAAGTAGTTCCACTTGTTGATTTTTGCTTTTATTGCTTTGCTTTTGGTGTCATATCCAAAAAAAAAAAGAAAAAAAAATCATGGCCAAGACCTATATCAAGGAGCTTCTATGTTTCTTTCTAAAATTTTTACATTAGCAGGTCTTATGTTTGTCTTTAATCCATTTCAAGTTAATTTTTGTAAGTAGTGTAAATAAGGGTCAAACTTCATTTTTCTGCATATGGATATCCGGTTTTCTTGGCCATTTGTTTAAGAGACGATCATTTCCCCACTGAGTGTTCCTGGTTCCCTTGTCAAATTAGTATGTTGGGGTTAGCAATCATGGCTTCACTACCCACTAGCTTAGTGACCTTTGGCAAATTGTTAAATCTCTCTGAGGCTTGATTTCCTGAAGTTTCAAGTAGTTGGCATAGTACCTAGTAGATAATAAGATTTAATTTTAATCCGTTTCTCCCTTATTTTAAAACATCCTATATCAACGTCTTAAAAATAAAATAGTACAAAAATCTAATTTTGATGGCCAGGATCATATTAGAGAAACTATATTCTTCCTGGTTGTAGACAGCTTTTCCACTAATTCTTTTGGTTTTTCAAAGTAAACAACAATATTATCTTTACATAATATTGAATTTGCAGGTCAAACTTCCTCTTTTCTAAAAGTTTTACTTATTTCCTCTTTTGTTACTATTTTATGAACTTTCTTATAATGCAAGTCTTTTAAAGTGAGGTAGTTATAATGATGAAAAGAGCTTACATCAAAAACTAATGATGTAATGTATGGTGATTAGCGTAACATAATAAAATTAAAAAAAAGAGTTTAGTACTTTGAATAGCTAGGAAAAGGCTGATTTGAATATTAAAAAAAATAGAGTCAAAGGTAATGGCAGTATTTCAGGAATCAGGAGATGTAAGGGATAATGGCAAGAACTAGGAAGATATCTAAGGAAATCAAAATATATGTTTTTGAAAAAATACTAGCAAAGCCTCCAAAATGGCTCTGTAATATATCTTGGACTATGGTATTATGATTCAGTGGCTCTCAAACACATTCCCCAGACCACCATAGAGAAGGCTACATCAGACACAACTGAGCAGTTGGCAAAAAAAAAAAAACAAAAAACACTCAGATGTGTGCACTCTAATCACAGATATTCTGACTAGTCTGAGATGAGCTTAGAATTTGCATTTTTAAAAGCATCCCAGATAAATTTTGTGCATCCTACTTGGAAATAATGTGCTAATTGGCAGTGACCAAGGAATATTTTTATATAGTTATTAAAATGTATTACATTTTATTTATGTAAAAAAGAAACTCATTTATAATTCTCAAATAGTACCAATATTATCAATTGAAGAAAAATTATCACATGGTTATATTTTTATATTTCTCTGTGGTTTGAAGCAATCTAACTATGTGCAAAGTATCTTACATTAATCATTATTTATACAATACACTTTAAGTTTACTAAGTAACTCTATTTCTGTTCTTTGATTTGTTCTTTATAATAGCCCTCTGGGATAGGTGAGAATAGAAATAAACGTCTACCCTCTTACTATGAAGCTGGCCAACCCCCTTTACTTTCTTATCATATTATCTTACAATTCAAGGTACTCACTCACTGCTTCTAGTTCTCTAAGTACATGATGTTGAATTACATTTTCATGTTTTTTCATATGTGGGTCCAATTCTGAGAATTTCATTCCTGGTCTTGTTTTCATCTATGAAGGACTTCACTCTGCTAGCTTTCCCATTTGGATCAGAAAGACAACCAGAGAGACATGTAATCAGTTCTGCAGCTGCCTGGGGTTATCTGGGAAGCCTTTGGACAGTACCTACATGCACAGAAACTATACTCATGACCTCCCTCTTCAATAGCTCAAAAGAACTCATTTTATTATCCACAAGAATATACAACAAAAGCAAGAACCCAACTTAAACTCTGCACAGAAGCCAAACTATTATCCTCTGGACCAACTATTCTCAAACTTTTTTTTTTTTTAACCTCATCATACATAAAATATGGCAATAGCATGTGGGAGACACACTATTAATTATTTAACTAATAATCTAAAAAAGCAAAGCATTTGCAAATTTTGGCCCTTTAAATATTATTAGTGACAAATTATTTGTCATCTCATATTGTATCTCACAATTAGTCAGGACACCCCAGTGTGCCGCGCCAACCTACTTTTCTCTGTAATCCTTTGTTCCAGATGGAGCAAAAAATCAACAATCTGGTCGCACCACAGGCTTCAGCTTGGGGTGTTAGTTCAGTGACTTAAGAGCAGTCTCCCATGCATACTGTGGCGATTAGACATGGTAATTAGTGATGAATGTGAAAATAGTCTACTTCTTGCCCTTCATTGATGTGGAGACACTGGTAATGCTACTGAGTAAGGAAAACAAAGAAAACAGTCCTCTCATTTGACTACTACACTCAAAACTCTTTTGACACCATCACACGAAAAGATGCTCAACCTCACTCATCATTGGGGAAATGCAAATCAAAACCATGATGAGATATCATTTTCACACCTGTTAGAATGGCTAAAATAAAAACATAAGAAACAGCATGTGTTGGTGAGGATGTGGAGAAAAAGGAATCCTCATGCACTGTGGGTGGGAATGCGAACTGGGGCAGCCACTCTGGAAAACAGTATGGAGGTTCCTCAGAAAATTAAAAATAGAATTACCATATGATCCAGTAATTCCACTATTGGGTATTGAGCCAAAGAATATCAAAGCAGTAATTTGAAAGGATATATGGACCCCTATGTTTATTGCAGCATTATTTACAATAGCTAACATATGGAAGCAACACAAGTGTCTATCAACAAATGAAAGGATAAAGAAGAATTGATACACACACACACGGGAATATTACTCAGCCATAAAAAATGAAGTCTTGCCATTTGCAACAATATAGATGGATTTAGAGATTATAATGCTAAGTGAAATAAGTCAGTCAGAGCAAGACAAATACCACATGATTTTACTCATATGTGGTATTAAAAAAATGAACAAAGTGGGGAAAAAGAGACAAACCACAAAACAGACTCTTAACGATAGAGAAGAAACTGATGATTACCAGAGGGTAGGTGGGTCGGGGGATGGGTGAATTAGGCTGAGAGAATTAAGAGTATACTTGTCCTGATGAACACTGAGTAATGTGTAGAGTTGTTGAATCACTATTTTGCACATCTGAAACTAATAAAACACTGTATATTAACTATACTGGATTTACAATAAAATTAAAAAAAAAAAAAACCTCTTCTGGGCGCCTGGGTGACTCAGTTGGTTGGGCGACTGCCTTCGGCTCAGGTCATGATCCTGGAGTCCTGGGATCGAGTCCCACATCGGGCTCCCTGCTGAGCAAGGAGTCTGCTTCTCCCTCTGACCCTCCCCACTCTCATGCTCCTTATCTCTCTCTTTCTCAAATAAATAAATAAAATCTTTAAAAATAAATAAATAAATAAATACATACATAAATAAATAAAACCTCCTCTGACACCAGCTGTCAATTCTCCATCAAACAATTCTGCAACACCAGTTGGGTGTTCCACAATTCAATTCAGTGTTGACACTCTACTTGTATTTAGCATCAGATCCCACAGATTATTGGCTCAGTCCCACAAGGATGTCCCCACTTCAGATGCCAATTACAAGTCACAGGTTGTCATTTTCACTTCTGAGACTGACTATAAATTGACGTTCCCATGACCCATTCCTTGAGTTTGATAATTTGCTAGCATGGCTCACAGAACTTAGGGGGAACACTTATGTTTCCTAGTTTATAGTATAAAAAAGGATATGATAAAGGATACAGATGAACGCCTAGATGAAGAGATATATAGGGTAAGGTCTGGAAAGGTCATAAGTGTCAGAGCTTCTGTCTCTATGGTGTTGGATTGTGTCACCTTTCTGTTTCATGGACATGTTCTCTGAACTACTGTTCCAGAAGATCTCTGAACTACTGTTGGGATTTGTACAGAGGCTTCATCATGTGGGCATGATTGATTACTAAGTCCATTTCCAGCCCCTCTATAGATTCTGAGGCTCTAAACATAGCTTGGTCCTTCAGGTAACTAGCTCCTATCCAGGAGCCAACCAGGAGCTCACCCAGAGTTGCATCATTAGAACAAAAGATATTCCTATTACCCAGGAAATTCCAAGAGATCTAGGAGCACTCCTATCACTCAGCAAATTACAAAGGTCTTAGTACCTCTGTGTCAGAAACTGGGGTAAAAACTGAATGTTAAAACAAAAGATTCACCTAACACCGCTATTTACAAGGGTTTTAGAAGCTGTGTCAGGAGTTGGATGCAGAGACTGATTATATATCTCTTATTATGTCATAACCATCTAGACACACAGTCTAAAGATGCTGTCATGCAACCTTTGCCAAAAAGTCACTTTCCACTTCTCTAGAGCATCTCATCTATGAAATGGAGACATTTCATCACATGTGAATATTTTCCATCATCATTAAAAAATCATTCTCCAGGGACCCATACTGCCACTTGAACTGCTGTACAAATAATCAAATCTGATTTCTTTTTATCATGTCATACTGAAAATACCCTACTCATGAAAGGACTTCTTTTTTCTTTTTCTTTTTCTTTTTTTTTTTTTTTTACTTTGTATTGTCAATACTAAAAGGTCTACTTGATTATTGTTACTGGTTTCACTATTTAGATCATCCTATTTTAAATTTCCACAGGGTTTCTAATTTTGTATAACATGTAACATTAAATAGTACCAAACTGTTTCAAAATACAATGTATTCCTAATCTAATGATTTATCTCAACATGTGATTTAATTTTTACATGTTTTGTGACTGGATTGAAATAAGTACAGACTCTCCTTAAACAACACTTAAGAGTTTTTTTGTCCAGAGATACTAAGGAATCCTTTGTTGTCCAGAAGTGTTGCTGTCATCTGGGTGGGACAGGACCTTGTTTTCTGTCTCATGGGGGAATCTCATGGTTCTCTTAGATCAGGGAAGTCCTACATGGAGATTTGCATGGAGATTTGATTGTCTATACCTCTCTTTATTTGTCCTCAAGAGAGGAAGGACAGGGGCACCTAGGTGGCTCAATCTTTAAGCGTCTGCTTTTGGCTCAGGTCATGATCCCAGGGTCCTGGGATCGAGCCCCCGATCGGGCTCCCTGCTCCCCGGGAAGCCTGCTTCTCCCTCTCCCACTCGGCCTGCTTATGTTCCCTCTCTCACTTTGTCTCTCTCTGTCAAATAAATAAAATCTTTCAAAAAAAGAGAGAGAGGAAGGACAATAGATCCTTATTTCTGCTTGGGTGGAGAGGAAGCCGACCCTACTCCCTTCCTACACCTGTCTACCCTATAGTTATGAACTCTGAAGGTTTCATTTCTTTTCTTTTTTCTTTCTCCTTCTTTTTTTTTTCCCCTGAGGGGCCAGGAAACATATCAAAAGACTATCATTCTAGGAGATGAGAAATGGTAACTCTTTCTCACTAATCCTGTCTTTTAAAACATTCACAAGGTAGGAAGAAACACTAGCAACTCACAGTTTCCGCCTTCAGAGAATGTTTCACCTGAATGTTCTTTTGCCCCTGACTCTTTCTCTCTCTTCAATCACGCTAGTCTCTGTTCAGCCCATTTTTTCAAGCGCCCACCATCTCTAAATTCAGTGTTTCCCCAGAAAAAAGAAGTCCCAGCAACTAGACATGGGGTTCTTTTTAACATCTGGTAAGCTACAACAGTCTTATGCTTCATCTGGTTGTGGACAAAAATGTTCTATTGTCTCTGAAGTGGACAAATCGGTTATGGCCCATGACTGGGAGTTTTGCCAATTCTTATTTCATTTCCTCACTGGTGAGGGCTGCTGTTGGTTTCTTCCAAAATTATCTAAGAACAATTATACCAGACAAGAGTGAATGACTCTCTAAGACAAAACAGTCTAATCTCGTGTAAGGAGACCCATTCCATTTGTGAACATGACTTGTTCCTACACTAGAAAATGCATAATCTAATGTAATTGAGTGAGGAATGTGGCTCCTTCTTAAGTCTGTTTAAATTTCTGGAGGTAATTATGTTATCTGTAAGTAGGTTTGCTAAACCATCTGAGAAAAAAATGGCACCAGCCCCAAATACACAATTTCAACCAGAAAGCGATGGTGGTGCGAGGGTGTGTGTGTGTGTGTGTGTGTTGGGGGCTGGAGGTGCCTCAGTTCATCCTTAGCCCTACTTGGAATGCAACATTTGGGAAAAAGCATGGGAAAGAAGCATTCTCAGGCCATCATGGATATTTTGGGCAGATTTACTGTAGTCCCTTAAAAGTAAATGAGTTTTGGTAGATGAACAGAATTTCTGTAAACCTGTGACCACCAATTTGCTTATTGTGTAGTGTTGATGATACTGAGATTAAAAATCAATCACACCGCATGACTGCAGCACAGGGAAGTCATATAGCTTTGTATATATACACACACAAATATATGTATATGTGTATGTATGTATTTGTTTTAGAATAAATCGCTTTCTTAACACAGCCAAAATTGTTGATCTTTTTATTCATACCTTATTCCTGGTCACTACTTTGAAGACTATCTGAAGATTTAGGGCTCTCTTGATTTGAAATAATGTTTACAACAGTCCATATCTTTCCAGGGTAACAAATGAACAACAACAAAAAAATTCCTAGCAAAAATGATCTCTATGAGAAACTCAGCAAACCTGTCTCCCAGATAGAGTAACCACCCAAAAGCAGATAAAAAGAATACAGAGAGAAAAACTACTGTCTAGATGTGAGATATTTTTTCTAAATGTGCTAATTTATAGCTTGATCTATCATTTGTATCATTCTTCATTTTCCCCTCTGTATTCTCATCTTTTATATAATTATAAAATCACCTTTATAATCTCCATTTTCCAAATCTTATTGCTCAGTCAACACCCCCCCGCCCCCTTCAACTCCATCTCTTCAGACAAAATGTTCTTGGAGAAATAAAGGGAATAAAAATTCCAACCATTCCAAGTCTCTTCTCCATCTAAATCTGCCATTTAGGGAACTGTTATGTGGGACAGAAGACAAAATTAATGATTTAGATTAGAGAGATAGAGTTTCTTAACTCTAGCAGGTTTTCCTTTTGATACATACTTTCTGGCTTTTTCAAAAAGTCTCATACTGGATAATCATATCCTAGATATTGAACTTGTCAGAGAAGAACAGGTCCAAAAGCATTTGCTTCCCACATTCCAGAATGCACAAGATGACTGACATTTAAAGTGGAGGGTTGTCCTGTTCAATGATGCTTTCCTAACCTGAAGTGGTACCCATATTTGCTGAATGCTATTTAAAAAGCTCTGTCCCTAATATACATGTCCACTGAGAAAGTAGACAAATTAATAGAGGTCAACCATTCCTTAGTTTCCCCATTAAGATTCCTGTGTCTTATTTTTTCTGTTAAAATTTCCTGTTTTGTTACATTTCACCAAAGCCTCAAATATTTGAGAGAAAAAAAATTGGGTGAATAAACCCTCATAATATATTTGTAAATTTAGACACTGCCACATTATTCAGTTTTTACGGTTGTGCACTTTCACCCAGTGTTTCTCAAAAGTATAAGACTGGAAATTTAAGGCAGTGATTCAAAACCTCTGCATGGAGATGCAAAACCTCTGCATAGAGATGCTTTACCATGGTTCCATTTTATTAGCCTCCAGGCTATAAAAAATAGCAGATATATTTAAATTACATCATATACATTAAAATTAATTTTGCTTTGTGAGTTTTGTGATACTTGAAAATTACTGAATTTAAAGCAATAGGATTTAAACTTCCCTCCTTTGTCATTTAAAAATAATCATTTTAATTCATAACATCTCCAATTTATAGCATATTTATAGAACAAGCATATGATTATTTTTAATAAGGAAGGAAATAAAAATAAAGTCAATGATAACATTTCAGTGGCTATTCTTCCCTAAAACTCTTTTTTAAAATTTTTATTTATTAAAGAATATTCAGGCAAATTCAAACTTTTAGACACACAAGATAATATTATACATACTGTTGCTTCTCTGTACATGTATTTATCTTTGTAAATGGTATTACAGTTTTTACCTTTTTTATTTTTATTTTTTTTAAAGATTTTATTTATTTATTTGAGAGAGAGAGAATGAGAGAGAGCACATAAGAGGGGGGAGGGTCAGAAGGAGAAGCAGACTCCCTGCCGAGCAGGGAGCCCGATGTGGGACTCCATCCTGGGACTCCAGGATCATGACCTGAGCCGAAGGCAGTCGCTTAACCAACTGAGCCACCCAGGTGCCCAGTTTTTACCTTTTTTATATCCCCACTTTCTTTCTCTTCTTTCTCTCTTCAGGCACTAAATTAACCAAGTAGTCAGTGTTATCAACTTAGAGTAATTGTTTTAGATCTTGCTTCATTCCAATATAATCAAATATAAACCAGAATCACAAGCATACACACACACACACACACACACACACAGTTACTGTTCACTTTTTAGAAGTGATAACAAATTTTCATATTGACTTCTCTGCTTTTTGCTCTTTTCACTTGAAAATGCATTATGGAAAGTCTTTGTTAACTAGTGCTGCTCTCATTCTTTTTGTGGTTGTATAATAAATATGTGATGTACATACATCACAACTATTTTATGCAGAGAAAGGCCATTTACATTGTTTCCAGTTTTTTAATTACAAATAATGCTGCATTAAGCATTTGTGTACATGCAGTCTTAACATGCAAGGCTTTGTTATAGATCCCCTAAGTGAAGATGTTAAATCAAAGCATATATGTATTTTAAATTTTACTAGACATTGCCTAACTGCATCTCAAGATAGCTGGTATGATGCACATTCTTCAGAAAAGAGAATCAATTTTCAGGCCTCCTTAGCAGTAGGTGATATTTTTCTATTTAATCTTGCTAACTTAATGGGTAAAAATGATAACTAGAATTACCCTTGAATATCCTTTCAAAAATGTAATAGAAATCAGAATGGTTTTATTTTTTGAATTTTTATTTATATCATTTGTTCACTTTCCTATGGAATTCTGGCTTTTTTATTATTATTGGTAACATTATTCCCTAGTTTAATATAAAGCATTTTGAGTAAATATTTTACTCTAGGATCTCATATATCCCAGGAGATAAAATTGATACATTCAATGAGAGCTTATCCTAGGCAATTAAATTATCATAGTTTTCCAGAAAATTCTTCATATTTTTTTGGAAACTGAAGTATAACAGGGAACAAATGGAAAAAGTTATCGACCTCACATTATTGGTAGTGTACCATGAATGAAGATGTGAAAATCATGGCTTCCAAAGTTATGGAAATAAATTAAGATTATCCAAATTAAGACCCTAGGACCAGAGTAAGGGATAAGAACTCTTCTAAATGGTTTGTCCTGTGTTCATAAATATGACAAGTTAAAAATTTTTTTCTCAAATCGCAAACCTAGAAACATCTTTCATGATATTATTTAACAGGGAAACCTTGATCTTATCTGCTATTCTCTTACAATCCTTTTTCTTCCCCAGTTCCCTCCAAAGCCTAGAGTTAAAGCTTGTTGCTTGACTGAATTCTTGGAGATAAAATGTATCCTAGGACACTGAAGAGGAAAAGCAGATCAGTGGCCTCTGACCTTAACACCGCTCACAACTCCATATACAGTTGGGAAAATCTGACCCTTTAAACATAGCTCATGTTGTACTTGGTAGAACTTGTATAAAGATAGTTTGGGAGACTATTTTATAGCTGAGATGTGAGACAACATTACAAGCCAGAAATTACTTTTGATTCCCGGAAATAAATTATGCAACAATCCCTAAAGCTAGTGTCTTCTGAGATTATAGTTCAGCGGCATGAGGCTGATATAAAGACCTCTGACATCTATAATCATTCCGTGACACTTACACATTTCTGAAGATATGTGCTCTTAAAAAAATGTAACAGTTATTCAGCCCATTTTCCAATTCATGGTCCCTGATTTGTGACCGGTTGGGACAGTGTACATTTTCGGAAAGAAATCCTCTTTGAATCAATTTGGGAAAAAGAAAAAGAAAAAGAAAACCATCTCATTTATGAAGACAGTGTGACTTTTTTCTAGCATCTCTACTATTTCAGGGCTCCTACGATTGCAACGGTTTCCACTTTTGACAAATTTTTTTGTAGGAACTTTGTCTCTTTATTGCCACTAAAATGTGTAGAACCTAGTAGTTCTCCATAAATAAATCTCTATTGAATGAATAAATGAACAAGTATTTATTTTAAATAAATAGTAAATAAATACTAAACAAATATTAAATATGAATTTTGTACCTTAAATATGAATATTAAATATTTATTGAATCAATACAGAAGCCAAAGTTCTCATCATGAGCTAAGAGGTGTAAGCCAAATTAATTTCTTAGGTACCAGGCATCAGAAACCAAATCACATAGAAGGGAAGGCTGGAAGATAAGAGCTGTACGCACGCATTACAATCTCGCTGAAACCGAGGGAGAAATCGCTCCAGCATTTTGGCCCAAGTTTGCTATTGTGAATTTCCATAGTTTGTTATGCCTGTCTTCGCTGAGTATCACTGGAAATGCATGATCCTTTATGTGTCTATATTTCTTTTCTTAACTATTTAATTTTAGATATTACATTGGCTATGTTTTAGGGTGTCCTCTTCATTTATTTGTCTTCATTTATTTATTTCCCTCGAAATGTGTACCAGCTTTTGCAACTGGATATCCCAGATTCTATATTCTTATAAGACTTAAAGACTTTTAAGAGTTAAAGACTGTTTTAAAATGCCTGACTAATATTATCCAACGAATATTTTAAAATGTCCATCTAATATTTTTTATTGCCGATGATGTATTAGGTACTGAGGATTTGGAACTATTTACTAAGATAAAAGGAGTTTCATTTACATTATTAATCAGACCTTAAATTGTCCCTTTGTGTATTGTGCATTTAAAATTTTTTATACTGAAAACACTTTTAAAATTTTATATAGGACTTATTAAAAATATCATAGATCACAGCATAGTTTACTAAACCCATTGTAAAAATAATGGCACAGTTTGCTGCCTTTCCTTCTTAAAAAGTCAATCAAGAGTAGGTTAATACTAAAGAAAGAAAAGAAATGATACTTTTGTGATGCTATTTTCAAAATTTAACACATTTAATAATACAGTATTTGAAATATGTCATGGAATGCAGTTTTTAGGGAATTTTAGGGATAGTTTTTTCTAGGTTTAGTTATCTTAGCCATTTTTGGAAAGCTAAAAAGTCCGTGTAAAAACATATCTATTGATTATAATTCCTATATCTTAATCTTTCTTATTCACTGGGTCCTTGAGGACAAAAGCTGTCTATTTCAAACAATTTCTGAGCAGATATTATTGCACTAGGTTTGACAACTTTTAGCTGAGTATGTTTCGCAAAGGCATAGAAACAACCAAAGAAAGTCCCAAGGGGCCAAGGCAGAGGTGATTGGACCTTGTCCACTAAATTTTCCATTCCTTAAAATATTTATTAAGCCCGATTCATGAAGTGAACTTTCTGATTTAGAGAAGCAAAATTAAATCAAACAGGTTATACTTAGACCTATGGCTTTCAGTAAGGCAAGACAAGCATTCTATATGGTAACTGCCATCCGACACAATAAAATATGCCCTTCTTTGTTCACTTTTATAAATTTATATTTTTATATAGATTTAAAATCTGAGATTCAAAATGACTTTAAGAAGGTATAAAGGCAAATATTCAAGTTTTAAATTTTCCTCTGTAGGACTTTTGAAAACACACAGCATGAGTTAACTTCAGACTAAACACTTTATAAAAAATTATCTTGATAAAGAAGAAAAATTGTTTCCTTACAAAATAATATGGCTACTCATTCTATACTTCAATCATATGTAATTATATTAATTTGAGAGCTGCAGGTGTCTATTTTTCTATATAATTTTGTTTATAGATTTCAGAATTATTTGCTCAAGAAAATGCTAAAGAGAAATGGTAAACTCTTTGAAATACATATACTTTGAGAAACTTGTTAAAGTGTGCTCAAAATGCATTAAATTAGAAAATGTTTCCACAGAGAGCTAACAATGAATGGACGAGTAAAGGTAAACAGCTTAAACATTTTTCTTCTAAATTGGTATGATGATGTTACAGAAAAATCTCATTATTTCCAGAAAATACTCTTCATAGTGTAGTCTATTTTTATTTTATTTTGTTTAAGATGTTATTTGTTTATTTGAGAGAGAGAGACAGCGAGAGAGGGAACACAAGCAGGGGGAGTGGGAGAGGGAGAAGCAGGCCTCCCGCAGAGCAGGGAGCCCAATGCGGGGCTTGATTCCAGGACCCTGGGATCATGACCTGAGCCGAAGGCAGACGCTTAACGACTGAGCCACCCAGGAGCCCCAAGTTTGAGCTTTTAAAACAACTTATTTGTTGGTACTTGTAGCTTAGATGAACTCTAAACTTTTTTTTTTTTTTTTTTTTTAGAGAGAGAGAACTGGATGTGGGGGGGTAGAAGGAAGGGGAGAAAGAAGAAAGAATCTTAAGTAGGCTCCATGCTCAGTACAGAGCCCAATGTGGGGCTTGAGGCAGGGCTTGATCTCACAACCCTGAGATCATGACCTGAGCCTAAATCAAGAGTCAGAGTGAGGGGTGCCTGGGTGGCTCAGTTGGTTAAGCGACTGCCTTCGGCTCAGGTCATGATCCTGGAGTCCCGGATCGAGTCCCGGATCGAGTCCCGCATCGGGCTCCCTGCTCGGCGGGGAGTCTGCTTCTCCCTCTCCCACTCCCCCTGCTTGTGTTCCCTCTCTCGCTGTGTCTTTCTCTGTCAAATAAATAAATAAAATCTTAAAAAAAAAAAAAAAAAGAGTCAGAGTGAGCTGACTAAGCCACACAGGCGCCCCTAATCTTCATTTTTTACATAGTGTTTTAGTTTGTAGAATCATACTGAAAATTAGTTCAAGCAGTGTAGTAGTTTTTAAGACCTCAAGGCATATTTATGTGCTAACAAAAGTGTTAGTTTCAAGTAAACCTTTTCATTTGAAATATTTAACTTTACTTACCTAAAGCTATTAACTTGACCATATACAGAAAAAAACTAGAAGTTCAATAGTAGAATAAATGTATAAAAGTAACACAATACGGCATTGTAAAATAGACACATTATTTTCAAAGGTATCAGAAGTTAGTAGTGTTTAAAAATATGTCTATATATCTGATTCTATATTTCTATGTCTCTGTCTATATCATTCATCTATAACTATCCAATTTACAAACTTTTTTTTAATTAGTTACTTCACCTCTCTGTGTCATTAATTCCTCACTTCTAAAATGGTGACAAAGTAGCCATTCGTACTTTGGTGTGAGATTTAATTCAGTTAGTGAATCTAAAACATTTATAGTAGTGTCTGGCTTACCGTAAAGACTCAATAAAGATTTGCTCTTTTAATTATTATTTTTTAGATAGTCAAAGAGTTTTCAAAACCATAGTGAGGACAGACTTTTTCAAATTAGCATTATGATTCATTATGTATCAACACCTTCTTCAGGCTGTGCTTTCCATGTGAGAAAGAAATAGGATTTTCTTCATCACATTCAGTGACTTCCAATAGTAAAAGAAACAGCATGGATTATCACACAGGAAAATGCAGCACAACCTGATGATCTAGCATGCCTCGTCGCGGTTTCTCAAGTGCACCTAATGAAGGAGAATGTGATAATGTGAAAGACATTTCACGCCTTGTAAACATCTGAAAGTGGATTTTACAAGGAAGCCTGTATGTTAAATCAAAGATAGTCATTTGAATCAGTAACCACTCAGTGAGCCATTCTATGCTGAAAAATGATTTTGAGGGAAGGCCTCTACTATGACTAATGCAGAGCACTAATGTGAGAATGAAGTATTCTTTTATTACATGTTTTAAAAAAGGTGTTACTATCATATTATGAGAAGGAATAGCTCTTTGTGTAATTGTTGTCAATGCTGACAGCAGCTTGGTGGCCATATTCAGCAGGCTATGCCACATTATGGAAGTAACTTATGAGCTATGGAATAAAAGCTTAGTTCACCCCCCACCGAAACTTCAAAGCTTTATTGAGATGTAATTTGCAGACATAAAATTTACCTACTTAAGGCATACAATTCAATAGATTTTATAGAGTTGTGCAACTATTACCATGCTCTGATTTTAGAACATTTCATCATCCCAGATAGAAATCCCATATCCATTATCAGTCACTGCAAACACTGCCCTGCATCTATTGAGATTATTGTCATTTCTGTCCCTTAATCTAGTAGTATGGTGCATTACATTGACAGACATGTAGATCTTAACCAATGTTGCATTACTAGGATAATCATTTGTGGTCATTTTATGTAATCCTTTTTATTGTGTTGATCCATTTGCTAGTATTTTGTCGAGTTTTGTGTTTATATTCATAAGGGATATTTTTCTATAGTTTTATTTTCCTGTGATGTCTTTACCTGTTTTGGTATCAGGGTAATACTAGCTTCATAGCATAAGTTGGAAGTATCTTTTTAAATTTTGGTAGAGTTGGTGAAGGATTGGTATTAACTCTTTTTTAAATGTTTGGTAGAATTCACCACTGAAGCCATCTGGACCTGTATTTATTTTTGTGGAAAATTCTCATATTATAAATTCCATCAAATTATTTGTAGGTCTGTTCAAACTTCTTATTTCTTCTTGTCTCAGTTTCGGTAGCTTGCATCTTCCTAGGAATTTTGTCTATTTTGTTGGTATACAGTTGTTCATTATGTTCCTTTAGGATCCTTTTTATTTCTGTAATGTCAGTAGTAATGTCTCCTCCTTCATTCCTGAATTTAGTAATTTGAGCCTTCTCTCTTATTTTCTTAATCAAGTCTACTCCAAATTTTGTCAACTTTGTTGATCTTTTCAAAGAAACAACTTTTGGATTTATTGATTTTTCTCTATTGTTTTTATCTTCTCTATTTCATTTATTTCCACTCAAATGTTTATTATTTCCTTTCTTCTGCTTGCCTTGTGGCTAGTTTGCTCTTAAAAAAAAAAATCTAGCATCTTAAGGTAGAAGGTCAGATAATAGACTTGAGATCTTTTTTAGAATAGATCATAACAATGATTACATTCCCTCTAAGCATTAAATTTTGCTGCATTCTATAAGTTTTGGATGGTATCTTTCATTTTTAGGCATCTCAAAATATTTTATAATTTCCGTGATTTCTTCTTTGATGCATTAATTAGGAGTTCTTATTTAATTTTCACATATTTGTAAATTTTCTAAGTTTCCTTCTGCTTGATTTCTAATTAAATTACAGTAAGAAAACAACCTTTGTGTGATTTCAGTTTTTTAGATTTATTGGGGCTTGTTTTATGGTCTTACCATATGACCCATCCTGGAGAATGTTTCCTGTACATTTTAGAAAAATGTATGTTCCGCTGTTTTTGAGTGGAGTCTTTCATAAATACTGGTTTAGGTCCACTTGGTTTATACTATTTTTAAGACTCCTAATTCCTGCTCAAAGTCCTTTCTAGTTCTATCCATTCTTAAAAATAAAGTATTTGAAGCCTCTGACTATTATTGAATTATCCACTCCTCCCTTCAATTCTGTCAGTTTTTGATTCATATATTGTGCGGTTCTATTGCTAGGTTTATATATGTTTATAATTATGTCATCTTGATGGATTGACTCATTATTTGTAATGTCCTTTTTTGCCTCTAGTAATAATTTTTGTTTTAAAGTTTATTTTATCTTGTATTAGTACAGCTACTTCAGCTCTACTTGGATACCGATGCATGGTATTTATTCTTCCATCCTTTCACTTTAAGTCTGGGTCGTTGAACCTGAAGTGTGCTTCTTGAAGACAACTTACTGTTGGTCATTCTGTCAGTTTCTGCTCTTTGGAGTGTTTAATTCATTACATTTAATGCAAGTACTGGTAAGTTAGGACTCAGGCCTAACATTTTGCTATTCATTTTCTGTGTGTCTTATGTCTCCTTTGTTTCTTTCTAAACCATTTAATGCCTTCTTTTGTATTAAATAAATATTTTCTAGTATACCATTTTAGTTCCCTTGTTTCATTAAATGTTTTTGAGTTATTTTCTTAGTGACTGTCCTGGGAATTATAATTATCTTAACTTAAAACTTTAAACTATATAGTTTGGATTGATAGCAACTTAATTTCAATAGCATGAAAACCCTTAGCTACAATATAGCTAAGCTATAAGCTTTGTTACTCTCCCTTCTCTATACTATTATGGTCATACAAACCATAGCTTTATACATTACAAGCCCATCAACATGGTTTTATAATAATTACTTTATATATCTGTCTCTTAAATGGGTTAGAAGAGGTGTTTTAAACAAAAATACATGTATACTAATTATTTTAATGTAGCTACGTAGTTTTACTGGTGCTCTTTCTTTCTTTCTATGGATTCAATTACTATCTAGTGTCCTTTTATTTCATTCTGAATCACTCCCTTTGTATTATTGGTAGGGTAATCTGCCAGCAGTGAACTTTCTAAGTTTTTATTTACCTTGGAACATCTTAATTTCTCCTTTATTTTGAAGAAACTTCAAAGAAATTTTGGTTGGCAGTCTTTCCCTCTCAGCATTTTGAATATGTTTTTCTTCTATGATTCGAGGTGGAAACCAAATTCATAATTTTGCAGGTTTATATATTATGGTCCCAGCATCATTTGTTGAGAAAACAACTCCTTTCCCATTTATATGTCTTGGCCTCTTTGTAAAAGATTAGTTTACCATAAGTGTTACAATTTATTTCTAGAATCTCAATTCTACTCCACTGATCTATCTTTATGCCACCATCACACTGTCTTAAGTACTGTAGCGTGTAAGTGGTGAAATCAAAACTCTGAGTATGACCTTTGTTCTTCTTAAGATTGTTTGGCTATCCCTTTTGTGATTTCAGTTTTAGTTCTAGCAAAGTAATGCATATTCATAGTTTAAAAAGTCAATTACACACAAATTTACATGTATATATCTAGATTTATCACTTTTAGATTGTATCTCTTGGCATTCTAAAGAAATTGAGCATTTAAATTACATGTATCTACACACACACACACACACACACGTATCCTTCTTTCTTTCCCTCATATAATATATAAAATATGTATGTATATGGTGTGTGTATGTGTGGGTATGGAGATATATGTTTATATACCCCAATTTGTTTCTGGTCAAATCAGTATTCTGTTTACCTTTTTATGGCTACTTAAAATTTATATGCAGTTGAACCATTTTTGTGCAATACACGTTATTTTTTTCTTGAAAACTATTTTGTACTTGGAGGTAAACATTGTGTTTCTCTGCTTAAATTTTCTATGCACATAACAGGAATCTGCCCTAATATCTCTGAAAAACATGCAAACATTTTCAACATGGCCAGAATAGATACTTTATGTTTATTTACTTATATATTTATGTATTTTTTATTATAAAAATCTAATTTCCAGAGTCCCCGATTTCACATTTATATCTTTAACAGGTGTCTTACTAGTCCCACTCCGTGTCATGTTCTGTGATTTTATTTCTTTTTTCCTTGAATGTGTCCCCTCTTCCCCAGACCCCAGATTATAATATATTTTCATTTCGTCTCTCATGTTGGTGACGTGCATTCTCTAGTAGCCCCTTGAGTCAGGGTACATTCAAGGTTAATATTTGCAGTCCTTGTCTTCTGAAAAACGTCTTTACTTAACTGTCACATTTGATTTATGGTTGATTTCATATATAATTGTAAGTTCAAAATCATTTTCTATCAGAAACATGAAGTCTGTGCTCTCTATTCTAGATTGTAGGCATCATATTCTAGGCATCGAGTGTTAGCTGCCATTCGGACTCCTGATTTGCTGTCACTTGTTTTTCTCCCTAAAAATTTTTATCCCTAGTCTTAGTGATTTATGATTTAATATTGAGTCATTGTTCATTCATTATAATGGACACTTGATGCCCTTTCCATATGAAAAATCATGTCTGTGAATACTTTGAAAATTTTTCTTTGATAATTCTTAATGTAATTTCTTCCTCTTGGTTCCTCCTTCTTATGGAAATTCCTGCTTTGAGATATTGATGATTTGGATGGATCTTCTAATTTACCTATCTCTCCAATCAATATTCAAATTTCATTTTCTTTCTGTTCAACTTCAGTGAGTTTACCTTAAATTTACCACCTAAATCTTCTATTGATTTTTCTATCACAGTTTAATTTATATGAAAAATTATATATGTAACTAGTATATGTACACACATAATACATATACACATAACTAATTATATATAGTAGAGACACACAACTAATTACATGAAAGCTTCTTTTATAAAGTATAAATCTTGTTAATTTCATGGCACAACATTTTCCTTTTTTTCTTCCAATATCTCTGAATATATCTATTTTTAGGTTTAATTCCTTTCCTTGAAATATCACAGTTTTCATTGACTACTCTTTATTTATTAGTTTGTTTTGGTTTGGTTGTCTTCCATGTTTAAACTTTCCTAAAAAATCTTGCACTTCTTGGTTCTCACTTTATGTTTAAGAATAAGATAACAAAAAGCAAATATGACCTCACTGATATGAGGAATTCTTAATCTCAGGAAACAAACTGAGGGTTGCTGGAGTGGGGGGTGGGGTGGGAGGGATGGGGTGACTGGGTGATAGACACTGGGGAGGGTATGTGCTCTGGTAAGTGCTGTAAATTGTGCAAGACTATTGAATCTCAGATCTGTACCTCTGAAACAAATAATGCAATATATGTTAAGAAAAAAAAAAAAGAAGAAGAAGAAGGTAGCAGGAGGGGAAGAATGAAGGGGGGGAAATCGGAGGGGTAGATGAACCATGAGAGATGATGGACTCTGAAAAACAAACTGAGGGTTCTAGAGGGGAGGGGGGTGGGAGGATGGGTTAGCCTGGTGATGGGTATTGAGGAGGGCACATTCTGCATAGAGCACTGGGTGTTATGCACAAACAATGAATCATGGGACACTACATCTAAAACTAATGATGTAATGTATGGGGATTAACATAAGAATAAAAAATAAATAAAAAAAGTTTAAAAAATTATAAAAATGAACTCCCTCCAAACATAAATAAACATATGCAAATTAGGTCAAACTAACCTCATTTTCTGAGAAATGATCAACTGCACAGTGAAAATTTAAAAAAAGCTTATGAGAATTTTGTCAAGTCTCTGAAATTCCTATGCATTGGTAATTCAACAAAGAGATGAAAGTGTTTATTATTTTTTTAAAAAAGCATAGAATTAGGATTAAAAGGAAATGGGTTTTAGTCTTTCCACTGACAAAATTCTAGTGACCCTGGAGAAATCATGTAACTTAGTCTACTAGTGTTATTGAAAAGTAAGAGTCTAAAAGTGTTTTTTCCAACTGTAAATATTTTAGAAATGATCATATAAAATCATCTATAAGTCTTCCTTAATTTACAAAATATATGGATGCAATATTTTTGGGCTAGAATTTTTTTTCTCTCATATAGACATAGGAAAATCGGGGATTACACATATACAAAATGGTTACTAGTGGTAGAATATCACTGATATCTGCAAAGTAAAAGTCATTCAATCTTTGCAATTTCCAAATCAATGAATAGCACTCTGAGATAAGCTTTCTTCAATAAAATGCAAGTTACTAATGTATAAAAATTGGAGAGAAAAAAGGGAAGGGTGTCAAGAGTTAAGTTTTAGACCTGGTAAGATAAAGAATTTTTTGGGACATCCAGCTTAAATGTTGAGTAAGCAACTGGATATACAATTATGGCATTCATAGGAGAGATCCAGTTGAAGGTATAAACTTTGGGATTCATCAATACCAAAATCATATTAGAAGCCATTTAGGAATAGGTTTTTGCAAATTACAAATTACTATTTATCTAAATGCATTTGCTTTAAGCTAAAACTGGCACACCTACTGTTCTGATATCCCCACAGTCTATGAAGTTTATCAATAAGCATAAAAGAATATCAAGCTGTCAGAATGCATTGACTTGTTCCAAGCAACTCAGTTGCCAGGCAATAGCTTTCAGTATTTGACTAGGTGACTTAATTACATTTCAAGATGGCTCACCTAATCTAGGAATACAGCAAAGTTCCAACATCTTGACAGAAAAATCTCTGAGATCTCAATGTGATCAATGTTATAAAATTGATAAATATTACCAATTAAAATATTTATACTTGTAACATCACAGTTCATACTTTATTCATTACACACAGGATATCCATACTGGAAGTATTAATATTTGATCCACTAAATCTGCAAAATTGACAGTATTATGTTTCTTGGGATAATGCTTTGTAATATAAATATCCAAAATTTCAAAATTCAGTTATATTTTTTATGCCAAAATAAAAATAAAGATTGCCCTAGCAACATCACACAAAAAGACAAGAACTTAGATGGAAAAAAAGCATTTATCAATTAATAGTACTTGTATTCTGCCTCCCAAATTGTCCAGTGCTACATTCATTACTTCAAAAAGAGAGAGAAAAATAACATCCTCCATCTTTTAGTTATTATTACTGCCTACCAAATTACCCCCAAACTTAGTAGCTTAAAACAATAAGTAATTTATAATGTCACATGGATTGTGCAGGTTAGGGATTAGAGTGATTCTTTTGCTTATGGCCTCAGTTAAGGCCACTCAATGGTACTTCGCTGGTAGATGGGATAGTCTATAGGCTCGAAGATGGTATCAATCAAATGTTTGGCATTTTGGTAGGGATGGCTGGAATACTGGACCCTGAGGGAGACTCTCAACCGGACGGACCATCTACATGTGTTCTCTCCAGCCTGTTGACCGCAAGCATTTGGACTTGTTACACAGCAACTGATTTCCCTCATGGTGAGCATTCCAAGGGAAGCAGGAGGAAATCACATGTTTTTTGTTTGTTTGTTTGTTTGTTTGTTTGGGGCTTTTTTTAGGAAAAAATGAAATTACTTATTAAAAATGCTTACAATATCTGACATCCAGTAGGTGTGCAATAAATGTAAACTACTTCTCTATAATTTCCTTTCTTTCTTTCTTTCTTTCTTTCTTTCTTTCTTTCTTTCTTTCTTTCTTTCT
>NW_023270320.1:22302217-22324117 GCF_011800145.1 Mirounga leonina | reverse complement strand
TCTTTCTTTCTTTCTTTCTTTCTTTCTTTCTTTCTTTCTTTCTTTCTCTGAGTATAGCTGACATACAATGTTACATTAATTTCAGGTGTACAACATACTGATTGTTAAAGCACCCTCAAAAGAGATCTAATGTGACTTCTGCTATATTCTATTGGTTGAAACTATCACCAGCCCACTCAGATTCAAAGGTAGGAGACATAGACTCCACAGCTCTCAATGGGAAGAGTGTCAGTGAATATGTGGCCTTTTAAAAAACAAACAAGCAAACAAACAAAAGAATGACACCATCCTCAGAGATCATCAAATAAATTAAATAATTCAAAATTAAGTTAAAAAATAGCTACAACTTTAAAGAATTTTCAGAAAAGACAGGATGTTAGTAAATTCAATGAAAAAATACCTAAAATTAGTTTCAATGTCATGGAATAATTCTGATAATTTTAGCAAGCTAGGGATATTTATTTAACAGGAACACCAGAATGGTGTACAGGACTTACATAAGACATCGGATAGGGTCTCTAATGATGACTCTGCCAAAAACAGTTGAGATGGATGCTAGTACAATCAGGCTAGTAATAAACTCCTCCAGAATTTCTGTCAACTCAGAAGTAGTCCTAGAGGTATAGAATGCTTATGTGTCATTGACACAACTTTGGACTAGATTATAAAGATGTTGAATGATATAATCCAAACTCAAAGTATACTTGATAGGATAGAGCATAATTTCTCAGAATACTGTCCTGAAAATACCATTCAATCAGATGCTCTGTTAATATAGGTTTCCATGTTCAATACATTGGGAAATATCATCCTTAGCTTTTGGAGAGTAACAACTAAAGAATCTTTCAAATTTGAAGTACAAAAATAGTTTTCATTTTATGTTATTCTGATCATGAACCCACACTTTCCCCTTCTTTTGTAAAATTATTCACTCACTAGGGAATGAGGATGCAAAATATGTTTTATAAAATTGAAACTAAAAAATATATATATATAACTAAAAAAATATCATGACTATAACTGCAAATTAGGACATGTGCATAGCTCAGAAGAAGAAGAAGAAGAAAAAGAAGAAGGGAGACGAGGAGGAGGAGGAAGAGGGGGAGGAGGAGGAGGAGGAAGAGGAGGAAGGGAGGGAGGGAGGGGGGAGGGGGAGGGGGAGAAGGAAAGGAACCGAACTGATAGGAATACTAGGTTGTGAAGTGAAACACTGGGTTGTGGACATAAGTACTAGGTTGTGAAGTAACCACCAAAATACTTGACATTTGTTGCAATTTATTGAAAGTACAAATCCATGGGGTGCCTGGGTTTCTCAGTCAATTGAGCCTTAGACTTATGATTTTGGCTCAGGTCATGGTCTCAGGGTTGTGAGATCAAGCCCTGAGTCGGTCTCACACTCAGCTCAGAGTCTGCTTGAGATTCCCTCTGCCTCTCCCCTTGCTCATGCGTGAGCTTGTGTGCTTGCCCTCTTGCTCTCTCAGATAAATAAATAAAATCTTAAAAAAAAAAGTACAGATCCATTAGAAGTGAGTTGAAATCACAATCTACAATGTATCATGTAGAAAATTCCTAGAGCAGCTTAATTCTGGATTCTTCATTATAAAAAGGATATTGAGAAAGAATCTCAAATTTATGGAAGAACAAATTTGCTAATGAGGGTATTTAACCCACATCATTTGAAAAATTTTATAAAGATGAAGTACAATGCCTCAAAGGGAACTGATTTGCAGTTATAGGAATTCTGTAATCATCAGTTGGATGACAGCTCTGTCAATGGGCACAATCCATAGACTCAAGCATACTAGCAGTATATATAAAAATCACAGAGACATCCAGCTCAACATTTATAAAACTTGCCCACACTTTATCACTTTTAATCAGGTCTTCTATATTCCCTGATTCCTGGTTTCTAAGGTTACCAAGCACTGTCACTTGTCCTGCTTCATTTCACTTAAGAACTTGTCCTGCTTCATTTCACTTAAGACATCTTTGCATTTTTTTTTTTCTCTTATTTTGACCCATGATGCTGTCAGGGCATGACTTTGTGATTTGTCCCTAGATCGTTTATACCACTGCTATGAATAGAGGAGACTCTCTCATCTCCATCTCCTTTCCCAGTCTAGTAGAAACACAGTCCTTTCCACTTCTTCATTGGAATAGCGTTTAGTATAATTCAACAATTTGGTAACAGCCTGAAAAGCTTGTTCTTGAATGTCTTTTTTTTTTTAAGATTTTTTTTTTTTTGAGAGAGAGAGCTAGCAGGAGAGGTGAAGCAGACCACCCTCCCCCCCTCCCCCCCCGCCGCCACTGAGCAGGGAGCCCGACACAGGGCTCAATCCCAGGACGCTGGGATCATGACCTGAGCCAAAGGCAGATGCTTAACCAACTGAACCACCCAGGTGCCCTTGAATGTCTTTTTCATTTTATATTTTAAAATCATCTTCAATGAATTGAACATGACATTAGCCCCAATGTCTTCTCTACATCTTTCTCCTGTGAGCCAAGTCTATCCTCCTTGGCAACTATGGTAAAGATGCCAGCAGTTGACAATAATCTCAAAACCATCTACTTCTGGATAGGTGTCTTCCAATATGGAAAAGTGAGGATCATTGCAAAAGGGAAAGGGAAATGAGACAATTCTAAGTCATATAGACTCACGGACAGAGAATGATTAGTGTTGCTAGAAAGAATCATGTTGCAGTGATCCCACCAACAGAATATCTGATGCCAAGCGTACGTTTAAGTGTAGATTTGGTTACACGATTTCCTCATTCAAATAAGAAGCACTAGCCATCCATGGTGGTGGGAATGATATGTAATATGATCAGTTCTAGGTGGAGGACAAAGGAGACAACTAAAGCATCTCTCTAGAGAAGCGCATTTCTATGGTTTTAACAAAGATGAAGAAAACATCAATTTCCTATCATCATCATCACAAAATCACTCATTTCAATGATTCTGGTACTATGAAGATAGTTACAGGGTCGCTGGTTTCAATGTGACTGAAATCATCAATGAGCCAACTGTCAACTGCTATTGCTTATGGTTTGGACAAGATATTGAGGCCCAACAAAGGATGCTGATCTTTGACCTGGAAAGTAGCATCTTTACGTGTTCATCCTTACTAATAAGACTGAAATACTTAAAATCAAATCTACAACTAGGTACATTCTTGAGTGCACAAGCACATGGTTTATTTCATCACCAAGTTCAAGCGCAAACTTAAAAGGACATCATTGAGACAAAAGTGTCTCTGCCCTCTGTACACATGTGAACATGCTAAAGTCCTCAAACAACACTCAGACCAGTACTGAGATAGAGTTCATCTATGAATAAATCTAAATTATTCATGTACATTTTGAAGAATTGAGCTGACATGAAGGCTGACACCCTGGTCACTCTAAAGAGAGCTTTATGTTTGACAAGTCATTGTTGAGGCAGTATATGTGTCCCTAAATCTCAGAAACTTCTGTAGGACTTCTTCAATGACAAATGATCAAACAAGATCATAAACTCCAATGACTGTTGTTGATGGAGCAGCTGCCCAGGAAGCCAAGATGTCAGGATACAAATCAGAAAATGCTAGTATTCTTTGTCTCTGAGTGTCACTCATTACTTCCTTGGTATTGGAAGTGATAATGAAGGCACAATTGTTCTTATCAAACATAATGCCCCCTTTCCACAAAAAAAGACATATACCTTCACTTTTCATTCTTTTTTTTTTTTAAGATTTTATTTATTTGTGAGATAGAGAGTGAGAGACAGAGAGAGCATGAGAGGGAGGAGGGTCAGAGGAAGAAGCAGACTCACTGCTGAGCAGGGAGCCTGATGCAGGACTCAATGCCAGGAATCCAGGATCATGACCTGAGCCGAAGGCAGTCGCTTAACCAACTGAGCCACCCAGGCGCCCTCATTCTTTTTTTTTTTTTTTTAAGATTTTATTTATTTATTTGACACAGAGAGAGAGAGAGAAGAGCAGGGGGAGAGGTAGAAACAGGCTCTCCACAAAGCAGAGAGCCCGATGCGGGACTCGATACCAGGACCCTGAGATCATGACCTGAGTCAAAGGCAGATGTTTAACGACTGAGCCACCCAGGCACCCCTTTCACTTTTCATTCTCACAACCACTTGGCTTTATGAAGATGGGAAGGCAATGATAAAGAAAAAAACTTACCTGGAAAGTTTGACATCCCAGGCATTCCCATGAGCTACATGTCATCCCACAGATTGAAATCACCCATGATGCTAATGCCTGTAGTAACCTTAAAGGTGTCCGTGGTGGATCAGGTTATAGTAAATAAGGAAAGAATTATAATCACCCTTGACAAAGGCTGTTTGAGCAAGGACAATAGTGAGCAGATAGTCAAGTAGGTTAAGAAATACAGCCAATGAAGATGAGAAGGACAGAGAAAAGATGCCATCAGAGACCTAAATTGAGCCTTACACGTTTAATATGAAGGCCACAGGAGAAGATGAGAAACCTCCAGGAAAGAAGAATGATAAGAATCAGCGAAAGATGTTTGACAAGTGCACTAAATTATCAGCTGGCAAGACAAAAATCAGACTTCACTGAAGGATGACTTTGAACATCAGAATGACCTGGTAAAGGTCTATAAGGTCTTCATTATCAAGCAGTTTCAAATTCAGGGGATACGCTAGAAAGGAAAACTATCAGCTTCCTCAGGGACAGAATTCCTTCCGGAGGTACCTCTGGACCTCCTGTTGATGATGACTAATCTTCTACTAAATCAAAATCTTTTGAAGAACCAAATTTTAGGAAAATTCACTCACAGCAGTTAAATCATATTTCATATAAAAATCATGTATTAAAGTTTTACTGGGCTGTTTTAATACTTGACTACACACATGGAGAAAGTTAATACCATTGTACTTTATCAGTGTTTGTGTAAGCATGTAGAAAATTCAATTTATGTTTTAAATAATAATTTAAATAATTAGATAAAATAAATACATGTAGATGATTATATTATTCAATTCAGTCTTTAAATAAATCATATATAATATGAAATTAATAGGTCATATGTAAAACTTAGAGAGTGGTAATAGTGCTGGTGAAGAGGAAATTAGGAGGAGAGAAAGGGTGGATTTATCCCAGCTTTTCTTATAACAGATGTTTCCAGGAATCTTGGAAAGATAAATGCTTCCTAAAGTCATTCTTAAAACATAATTTAATTTTGAAGGACATAAATCATTGAGACTAAGTTATTAGAGTTAATCCAAGCTATATATCTTCTAAGAACTACAATGATGGATGGATATAAAGTTTATTCTTTTTAGGTATTAAGGAATAAAGGTATGCATACTATTTATTTAATATCTGTCTCAAAACTTTCAAGATAAGTGAATATGAAGCTTATTCTTTTAAAGTATTAAGGAATACAAAAACACATGCTATTTATTTAATAATAATTTATATCCATTAGGTTGTGTGCTTTATATAATAATTCCTGCATCACTTAATTTAGTCTTCATAACAAACTTAAGAGTTGGCTACAATTATTTATTTTGTAGATGAGCACACTGAGACAGAGAGGATAGGGTAGTTGATCAAAGTTACATAGCTAAAAAGTGTTTCTTTTAGAAAATAAAATTAAGCAGTTTCATTCTGAAGTTCATGTTCTCAACTGATTTCTCCGTTGGCTCCCTTTATATAATAATACATCTGATAATAATACATCTGCCATACTTCATGTTAACATCCTTAGAACACTGAATGATGTCAAATTCAAATGTTCACTAATATGACACAATCCCTTTAATTTTCCAAGAGCGCCTTGAGGGATAGACCGATTGAGATCACTTTTTTCTTTTCCCGGGATCTGTCCCATATTAAACACACATCATTAAAGATACCACCTTGAATAAAATGTTTGGAAATGTTGAAACAGACCATCTTAAGTCTGAAGAATGATTCACTGACCAGCTGAGGAGCTGTCTCTTGTATGAGGTTTACAACTTAGCTCCAAACAACCTGTGTTCATTATGAAGCCCCCTCAGCTACTGATCAGTGTTACCGTGAATGCTTTCAAACATTTATCAGGAAAAGAATGCACTCGAATGGTAACATAATACCTGCAATGAGAATCATTATCATGGGGCGCCTGGGTGGCTCAGTTGGTTAAGTGACTGCCTTCGGCTCAGGTCATGATCCTGGAGTCCCGGGATCGAGTCCCACATCGGGCTCCCTCCTCAGCGGGGAGTCTGCTTCTCCCTCTGACCCTCCCCCCTCTCACGTGCTCTCTCTCATTCTCACTCTCTCAAATAAATAAATAAATCTTTAAAAAAAAAAGAATCATTATCATTTAGCTCACATTAAGATTAAGAAGCGAAGTTAAAAATCTGTCAAGAAATGTGACTTTCATGCCTACAACCTTACTTTCAGTTTTCTTTCCCTTATATCTTACTTGATATGAGCTTAAAATGGGAAGATATTTGCAATAAACACTGCATAATGTTCTTTAAAAAGTCAGTGTTATTTCATAAGTTGGGTTTATTTCATAATAAAGTGTGAAAAACAACAAAATTGTCAGATAAAATTATTCACTGAAAATATGTTTTCTAACAAGATGAAAATACTCTGGATTAAAAGATGATAATGGTTGCTAAGGCTGTAGGAAATCAAATGTATATGCAATTTAAATGTAAATAGGGCACATACTTTGGTCCCATCCAGGAATACAGGCCTTATGAAAAATGCATCACTTACTTTAAAGAAAACACACCAGATATGGCAATGCTTAAAGCATCCAAACATTTGACTGTAGGCTTTATATAACTTATTAATTTTGAATGCTCTTTAGCAGAGAAAAATGGGCAGTAATATCATTATTAAAGCTAAAGAAGATTTCCTTTATAGGTGACAAAATCCATTGCTTCAAGTTGAAAGCTTATTTTTGTGCATATAGCAATTAATTTATTTAAAATTATGACAAATAGAATTTATGATATGCTTCCTAAAGAATAAGAAATCTGAAATGATCCTAAAATATTCTAGGACATAGGACTCAGGGAAATTTTGGAGAATGTGGTTGCTATCATGACGTGCTTTTAAGGGTTATTCTCTTTTCCCTTATAGCAATTTGGTCATCATATATATAGATTTAAATATTGTAAAGTCATCTGCATTTGAAAAAAAAAAACTTGGTTATTTATTCTATCAAGTCTTACTTCTTTCTATATAGCTCTCCTTTTCATATTTTTGCTCATTTTTTATTTCTTTCCAGCTGATTTTACTCTTACTAAGTTAAAATGTGTCATTAAAAATTACCTAGGTAATTAAAATGATACATGAAATAACTTCAATAAAAATAGTTGTCACAATTTTATTGTCATTCGTCCCCAAGATACTTCCGAAAAAGAGTGCTTCCTCTGTCATATTATAGAAACATTACTGTGAGGATTATACTTATTTAAAGGAAAATAATGGGGCACTTGGGTGGTTCAGTCTGTTGAGCATCTGACTCTTGGTTTCGGCTCAGATTATGATCTCAGGGTCCTAGGACTGAGGCCCATGTGGGGCTCCACGCTCAGTGCAGAGTCTGCCTATCCCTTTCCCTCCCCCTCTGCTTCTCGCCCTCTCACCACCCACCCCTGCAAGTTCTCTCTTTCTCTTTCAAATAAATAAATAAAATCTTAAGGAAAAAAAAGGTAAATAACATCTCACAAACCTCATGCTGTGCTTACTAAAGTCGGTATTCTCTTAGTATTCTGCAATACATAAATGCTATCAATCAGACTTTATTTGTAGGCAATGACAGACATGGTGCTAGGAAAGTGAAATTGTTATTTCCCTTTTGATAATAATAATTTGTTTCATAAGTTTAAGAGACTGTGTCTTTGGCCCCAGTCACCTATTCTAAAATGTAAAGTATTGGTTAAAATTACAATGGGGACCAAATTGAGAGTATGGATGGCTTTTTTTTTTTTATTATGTTATGTTAATCACCATACATTACATCATTAGTTTTTGATGTAGTGTTCCATGATTCATTGTTTGCGTATAACACCCAGTGCTCCATGCAGTACTTGCCCTCCTAAATACCCATCACCAGGCTAACCCATCCCCCCACCCCCCTCCCCTCTAGAACCCTCAGTTTGTTTCTCAGAGTCCATAGTCTCTCATGGTTTGTCTCCCCCTCCGATTTCCCCCCCTTCATTCTTCCCCTTCTGCTATCTTCTTCTTCTTCTTCTTTTTTTTAACATATAATGTATGATTTGTTTCAGAGGTACAGGTCTGTGATTCAACAGTCTTACACAATTCACAGCGCTCACCATAGCACATACCCTAGACATTGGGTATGGATGGCTTTAAATAGAACTGAAGAAAATACAATGACACCACTATTTAAAGGAATTGTATTATTTACACTCATATTTTAGAATCATAAATAAATAAATAATATGTGCTGTTCTACTTCATTAATATTATACTTTAAGTAAAAAAACAATAGGTTATATTATTTGTTATGACATATATATTTGTAATTGTTAAAATATTTATAATTTTTATATTTATAATAATATTTTCAAAAGTCCCAATAAAAATGGGTATATTGATACTCTTCAAAATACTATTTCTGACACAAAAAGTAAAATCCAGTAACAATACTATGAAATGGCACACTGGAATTTAATGATGTTATTTTGATTTGTAATATTTGGCTTAAGTACAAAAAATTTGGATTAATGAAAATGAATAGTTTCAATCATACACTTCGCTAGTGTTTTAGTATTTCCAGTACATATTGTACATTTTAGGAAAAAGTATAACATAAAATTTACAGGTTTTTTAAACCTTTTATTATTGAGATAAAAATCTACATATCTTGTATGCACAGATCTTGAGTGTGCATTTCAATAAGTCTTGATAAATATTTAAATTCATATAACCACCATTCCAATCAAGATATAGAGCAATTTCATCACTCCAGAAGGAAATCATCTGCTATGAATTCTGAAAGCTGCAAAAAGACAATCCTTCTAAGTAACATCAACAGAAATGTGAGAAGTTCCTGAGATACAGATGTGATATTCTCAGTTTCCAGTTAAAAATAAAAGACACCATAGGGAAATCAGGAAAGAAAGAAAGAAAAGTTAAAAGTAATAGAAAATATTATTTTACATAGTAAAAGCAATAGAACCAATTATGCAGAAATCCAATGGCTTCTCAATTTACTCAGAGTAAAAGCTAAAATTCTCAGCTGTCCTTAACTGTAAGATTTTGTCCCCATCACCTTTCTGAACTCACCTTCTTTTTTTTTTTTTAAAGATTTTATTTATTTATTTGACAGAGACACAGCTAGAGAGGGAATGTCCTCACCTTCTACTACACTACTTTTTTCTCCTTTATTTGTTAAGTATGCTCTTGCCTCAGGGCCTTTGCACATGCTGTTTGCTCTGCATCAAATGCTCTTTTGCTTGATATTCCCACTGCTGCTTTCTGCAGTCTGTCAGACCCTTAGTCAGAAACTTTTTAATGAGGTATTCCTTAGTCTTCTCTTCAAAAAAAATCACACACACCCCATACTCAGGCCACCACTTTAAATTCTCTTCCTTCTTTCACTTTTTTCCTTTAGTTCTTATCATTGCCTAATCGACTTTATGCTTTATATGTATTTATCTTATTTATTGTCTGGCTTCCTTATGGACCACAGTCACCATAAGAGAAGTGACTTTCATGCCCAGCTCTTAGAAGAGTTTCTGGTTCACAGGGGTCTTTATTAAATAATTGTTAATGAATAAATTAACAGTAAGAAAACACTCCTAAACATGAATATCGAAAACTGGGGTTAATCAATCGGTAGAATGTTTCTATACTCAAATTTCCAACATTCCAATTTTCTTACTTCATGTATATCTTACTTTGTAAGGAATCACTAAGATATGTTTTCATCCAAGATGGTGTCATCTAGCTGCTCTTGTTAGAAGTACTTGTTAGGGGCGCCTGGGTGGCTCAGTCGTTAAGCGTCTGCCTTCGGCTCAGGTCATGATCCCAGGGTCCTGGGATCGAGTCCCACATCGGGCTCCCTGCTCGGCAGGAAGCCTGCTTCTCCCTCTCCCACTCCCCCTGCTTGTGTTCCTGCTCTCGCTATTTCTCTCTCTGTCAAATAAATAAATAAAATCTTTAAAAAAAAAAAATTAAAAAAAAAAAAAAAGTACTTGTTAGTAGTTCCAGGCAACAAAGTTCTGGGACCATGATCACCTTCTCCTACCTTTAAAACTCTGCCAGAACCATGGGCAATTGGGAGAGATGTGCTCCCTCAAAAAGATTTTAGGATCCAAATTTAGAACATGCCCTGTGATCACCATTAAAAGCCCTAAGAACATGTTCTAATATTATGCTAATATTTTATATTTTAAAACATTGAAAACCTGAATTTATGGACAACATACTAATGTTTAGCACAAACCTACAGCAGTAGTCAACCACATTTAGAACACATTTCTATTTCTCTTCCTTTTTTTTTTCCTTCCCAAAGCCAACTATGTCACCCTTGAGTTACAAAGTAGTTTCACAACCCATAAAAATCTAAACTGTTTGGCCTGGGGTTGATGCCTACCTTCCAAGAGAAAGAAAGTCAGAGAAACAGACTGCCTATCAGTCACTCCAACTGACTGCTTAAAAAGTTTTGTTCTGGGGCACCTGGGTGGCTCAGTCATTAAGCATCTGCCTTGGCTCAGGTCATGATCCCAGGGTCCTGGGATTGAGCCCCGCATCAGGCTCCCTGCTCTGCGGGAGGCCTGCTTCTCCCTCTCCCACTCCCCCTGCTTGTGTTCCCTCTCTCGCTGTCTATCTGTCAGATAAATAAATAAAATCTTTAAAAAAATAAAAAAAATAAAAAGCTATTGTTCTTTTGCAGACAGCAGACATTTCAAAGTGAGAAAAAGATTTCTTAAACCAAAATATTTACCAAATAATACACACAAGTATTATATTTTAGAAGTTTCATTTTATAAATACTTAATCATCCAATCAATTGATTCTTCATACAATCATTTTAAGACCATCATTTGAGTAACCGACCTGAAATATTTTATTCCTTAGAATTAGGTTACCAAATTCTCAAAGAACATATTTTCTTAAGAATAAATTACAACTGATTGTATTGTTTCTGCTGAATCTCTCTTTTTCACACACACACACACACACACACACACACACACACACCCAGTCACAGACCCTCATAAATGCAAGAATGAAGAACTGGAATAAATTCTATACTATTTTCTTTGGATGGCCCTCAACCCTCAAAACTTACTCTTAAACACATAAAAATATGGAATGTATCTTTCTATATTATATTTCCTATGAATTATCTAATGCAAAGTTATTTATAAGTATCAACTGGGATGTAAGTATCAATTAGGATGAACTAATTTTCAAATAATACATATTTGAAAGTACATAATACATAAAGACCTAATTCAACGTGACTTAAGCAAGGTAGAGAGTTCGTTGACTCAGGAAATGGACACATTCAGATGTAGTGTGGGCTTCTGAGAAGATTAATCTGGTCTCCAGTGGCTCAGGTTCTCTGATATCTTCTTGTTACAAACTTCCTTTTTCTCTTGGCATCTTCTTCAGTCTGACCTACCTCGTGGTAGCAAAAGGCTGCAGCATTTTCAAGGCTTATCTCCACATACCAGAGCGCAGAAGAAGAGAAAGCTTCCTTTTCCTTAACCATTGAAGAAAAATCCTAAGTATTAGTCTGATTGGACCAGCTGAGCTTATACAGCCATTCTGGAACCAACTATTGGGCACAGGGGATTATATTATGCCAATCAATTAGGCCATTAATGGCCTGAATGGCTATTACCCAAAAGAAAGAGGTAAAAAGAATGCAGAGATGACAAAAATCAATGTTTAATACAAAACTTATGTATACTCTTTAATTCTATTAATTACTCAGCCAACAAATATTTATTAAGTTTCTAAGGGACGGACAGGCAAGAATAAAACAGAGTCTAAGAGAAATACAAAGAAATATGACAGAGCTCTTATCTCAAGGAAGCTAAAATCTAGTTTTATTTCAATCAGAAATAAAACACACAAAAATGAGAGCACAGTAAGTGCTAAACGTTTAGGCACTGTCATAGAGCAATGAGGGTTCCAAGAACAGGAAGACCTTGGTAATCTGGAGCAGGTGTAGCTTCTTAAAAGATGCTGGGATAATCCATGATATTTAAAATGGAAACATAGCTGAAAAAAGAATGAGTATGTCTTTTGTAATGCAAAAAAAAATGTTTTTTTTTTTTAAACTATAGAGGAATCTTTACTGATGGCATTTTTATTCAGCCAGGATATGCATATACAGGCACAGAGAAATGTCTCAAGTAATGTTCATGGAATGCAATACTTATTACTTAACGAGGGGTAAGATCTGAAGTAATCTGTTGCTTTTTCAATGTTTGGACACTGCCTGATTTTTGGAGTAATGAAAAGGTTTAATTTTTAAAACACTGTAAAGTGATTTATTACTCTAAAAAAGATGTGTGTGGGCGCTTAGGTGGCTCAGTCGTTAAGTGTCTGTCTTCGGCTCAGGTCATGATCCCAGGGTCCTGGGACTGAGCCCCACATCGGGCTCCCTGCTCAGCGGGAAGCCTGCTTCTCCCTCTCCCGCTCCCCCTGCTTGTGTTCCCTCTCTCTCTGTGTCTCTCTGTCAAATAAATAAATAAAATCTTAAAATAAATAAATAAATAAATAAGATGTGTGGTTTGTGCAGGAAGAGAGAAGATAGTCATTTTAGGTAGGGGAAACGCATTCTTGGCAAAGATGTGAAGGTGGGAATTAGGAAAGGAACAGACTAGAAAAGGAGACAATAGGACTGACTGGAACAACAGGTAAAGGTAGGTAAGCAATAGGGAAAAGGCTGTGCAGGTGAAATAGATACAGATAATTGAGTATCTTGCAAGACCCACAAAGATCTTAGATTGTATAGTAGATATAAAGAGTAATGATGCAAAAAAAAAAAAAAAGTAAAAGAGTAACATCATTATCAAATTGTCAAGTAAATAACTTGTTGCTCTTATTTAATGGAAGGAGGAGAATTTGGGAATATTCGTATTCTGTATAACTGCCTTTTAAACATTAGATTGTGTGTATATACATGTATATACATTCTAAAACGCTGAAAATGCAGTATATTAAATTCTCTCTAAACAATAGTGTTTTATTGATCTAGATAGTAAATTTCTAAGCTACATGCTGAGCATGATGATGAAGTAGGTAAGCCAAGCTATAAATCATTTTTTCTACGAAAACCAAAACATATATATTCTCTCCTTTCCTCTAAGATACTTATAACAGCAGCTGTTATAATCATACAGCATAGAGCCTTTCATAACCTTCCTTTTATTTTGGCATGACACATTATAATAAGAGTCATATTTCAGTCTGGGAGGTTACCTAAATAATAGCCCTTTCCAACAGGGACTCAGTGCCAATTCCAGAACCTCCATCATAGGTACTGAAACTGGGATAGAAAGACCAGCCCGCATCAATTTCAACAGAATGCTTTTCAAAGACAAAAACTTATCTAGAATATTTGAATTACAGAATCAATAATTTTAGAAGAAACCTGTACATTTTACAGTTCTACCCTCTCCTCAATATTAGAAAATGGAGCTCAGAGAAGCCATGACATATCTCAAATGGCACATCTAAAATGCCTACTCAGAATCTAACCTGGAGTTTTAACTCCAAATCTAGTACATTTTCCACTAGACCATTCTGTGCATGAGATAAAAAATGTTGATTCCTGTGAAGTTCGGTGAAAGAAGAATCCACACCCTCCACTCCAAACTTTACTGGAGGAAATCTCTTCATGACTTATTCATATGTTCTGTATACAATTCCATTGAGCTACAGATAATACAAATTTTTGCCTAGAAGCTAAAGCCAACTGTTAGCAAGAGTGTGGGAAGCAGCATGCAGGACTGACATAGCTCATTAGGAGACCACACACCATGAGGGCTACTGACATTTCTTCCTCAAACATCCGGGCTCAGGCCTGGAGCAGTTCCAAAATTTGCAAAGGAAAACACTATACCAAAAATCCAACCAGCCTTGGCACAAGTAACTTCGCAAACAGTGGCACAGAGATTCATTAGTGATGAACAAAGTAGTGAAAAGACAAAACGACTTTCCGCAAACGCCTAATTTTAATATTTTAAAAAAAATGCATTCAATTCCATTCTATTATTTACATTACAAGGATATTATACACATATGATAGGAACTGACTGACACAGGAAAGGAATCTGGAGCAAAATATTTTCAGAAAACACTCTCTGTGAGTATACAGATTAGGGAAAAATATACAAATGCATGTACACAGCAGGATAGAACTTAGCATAATAACATTTATTTTCATAACATGTTTGATTTCCATTGTAGTGGGCTTATAATTCCACTTTACCGTAAACCCTGGAAAATAAACTAAGAACATACCATTGTCCATTATAGAGATGGAAGAATCTAGGTCTTATAGTAAGCAGCTAATTCAGGATACTATAGCAGGAAATAGGGGGCATAAGAGTAGAACTCAAATGTTTTGACAAACCAGCACTATTTCCAATACAGTGCTTGCCTTTTCACAATACTTGCTAGGGTACTTGTGTGATTACACAGGAGAAATTAAAATATAAGAGATAAACTTCATGACAGGAGACAGTTAAATTATATGTATAAAATTAATCCATATAACTACTTTCCAAGTGATGGTTTGTCTTTCCCTTCTTGAATTCAACTGAACTCATTTTGCATTTGGTTCTCAATTTTTCAGACAGAAGTATTTTTTAAAAAAATGATTGTATTATCTTTTCTTTCATTAATGATTTTAAATGTTCCCTATGTAAAGATTTCTGTCTGGTCCAAGAAAAATAAAGATGAAAAGTTTTGTCTGGTCAAAAACAGAAAGTGAAAAAATCAATTTAGAAATCTTGTTTATATACATACAATTTAACCTAAATATTTTAAAATTGCAATTTATTTAATTTTCATGGTCAAGGCCCACATCATTTAGTACTGTGTAAACACTAAGGTTTTTCTGCAGTGAGAATATGTTGAAAGTAAATTTAAGTCTGGATTTTTGCTTCATATTATTTCCAAGACAACAAAGTTTAGGTATGGGTGGTGGTGGTTAGATGCAGGTTATAGTCATCCCCCCCTTATCCGTGGGGATATGTTCTGGGACCCCCAGTGCTTGCCTGAAACCTTGGGTATTACCAAACCTTCTATATACCATGTCAATTTTTCAGACAGAAGTATTAAAAAAAAAAATGATTGTATAATCTTTTCTTTCTACTAATGATTTTAAACTCTGGCTTAATTCCATTTTTATGTTATATATTTATAAGAAAGAAGACCACTAGAAAGTATTTAGGATAAACACAGTAACTTTGGGGCACCTGGGTGGCTCAGTCACTAAGCATCTGCCTTCGGCTCAGGTCATGATCCCAGGGTCCTGAGATCGAGCCCCGCCATCGGGCTCCCTGCTCAGCCAGGAGCCTGCTTCTCCCTCTCCCACTCCCTCTGCTTGTGTTCCTGCTCTCACTCTCTCTCTCTCTGTGTCAAATAAATAAAAATTAAAAAAACAAAACAAAACACAGTAACTTTATTTTACAGTTTTGGTAGTATTCATTCTGACCTGAATATTTGAGCCATTTTTGTGAGTTGAACTGATATATATTCCTCATTAACTAGTGACTGTTTCAAATTGATTCAGATAAAAAAAATAGCTTATATTTCCATTTGAGAAACCTGAAAACCAAATATGAAAAATCTACAGTACAGTGCCTCATCAAATATTCTGGTTGAAAGCAAATTTATCTTCTAGGAAAATATACATACTCCATAAATGTAGGAAAGCCAAGATTACACATAGTAAACTTGGATCTGTTAACTGTAACTCTCCTTCTCCTGTAAGGCAGACAAACATCTATGTGTCTGGCTCAAAAAGATTGAGAAACTAAAATATATTATTGAAAAGATTCAGTTGAAGAGGAACTGATTGCTTTTGTGATATTCCTTCTAGTGAGAAAGAATAAAAATGTTTAAGACTTATATCTTTTTTAAAACCCTGTAGGTTTCCTTTAGGACAAACAAGGGAGAGATTCTTAGAGTATGACAATACCTTAAAGGTCAGTGATTCCGACCCCCTCCGTCAGGAGGGAAGTTCTTCAAACTACCAATGATCGTTTCTTTTGTTACATTTAACAGTGCTGTGATTTTCTCCCTATGCCTCTCATTCTTCACTCTCACCATCCTCATTTCCCTCAGCAGTTTGGAGATCTTAGTTACTATTTTCCAGGTAATCTCTGTCTGATTCCCCAGAATGGTGCATGAAACTGAACACAATATTTCAAATGTGTTCACACCAGTGCACAGGACACCATTGTCACTTTATTTTTTTTTTAAAGATTTTATTTATTTATTTGAGACAGAATGAGAGACAGAGAGCATGAGAGGGAGGAGGATAAGAGGGAGAAGCAGACTCCCTGCCGAGCAGGGAGCCCGATGCGGGACTCGATCCCGGGACTCCAGGATCATGACCTGAGCGAAAGGCAGTCGCTTAACCGACTGAGCCACCCAGGCGCCCACCATTGCCACTTTAAATAAAAGCATTATTTATTTTTGGGGGGGATGGAATCATAATTGGATTAATTTTTAACAGGTATGCCTTTGGTGCCACAATGAGTTTACCTTTTTTTAACCTCCAGCACCCTGTACTTGAGTACTTAAATTTAAGTGGAAATGTAAGATTTCCTATTTACTCTACTTCAAGGTCATCTTGTGTGCATATCAAATAAAAATTATATAACCATGGTGCCTTTTTCTCATCCAGATTGTACCAGATAAGATCAGAAATGACACAACTAGAGATTTGCTCCAGATTGACATTAATTCCATAGCTAACAGTAACCTACATACCTGTCTAGTTCATTCACATCTCTGACCACAAGGTTCTTCATTAATTCATTCAACAAATACTTATTGTAAACGTATCCTCTGCCAAGAATGGTCTTAGCTGTTTTTTGCAGCAACATAAAAAGCAGACCAATCACTTGTGGAGTTTATATAAGGTTAGCAAATAAATGCCTTATCAACTATATCCTATATTGTATACAAAGCATTCATCTTATCTACCAGTCTGCTAATGCTACTAAAGGAGAATAGGTTTAGTTTATTATTTATTCTTACTCAATTATTTCAGAACTTCCATAAAATTCTGTTTAATTTCATTTTCTGCACTTTTTAAAAAACTAAAAATTGATATAAATTTCACAATATACTTTTTGGTTTCAATATTTGGGCATCTCTTGCCATTTCCACATAGAGCATTCACCGTTATTCTTCATCGTTGGTATTTCCAAATAAAAATTAATTAATTGGTAGATCGATACTGTCAGGTCCCTGTAAAGTCAGCCTGCAACTCCCACTGAAAAATCAATATTAAAATTTTCTTGTTTCTCTTGTCAGTTCACTTATATTTTTCCAGTTGCTATTTCAAGTGTTCTCTTTTCACCTCAAGCCTCATACAGCCTCCTCTCTCTCTGAGCTTCTATTTGTTGGGGGAAAATAGAAGCCATCAACTGAAGACTCTTTACAACCTAAGCCTATAAAATTTCCTGCACATCATCCCTTCTAGGGAACCTTATTCTACTTCTATTTCTCCAAGGTCTTTAATATTCCTCTATACATTAATTCTCTTCTTAAACAAGCTCTAGTCTCTCCATGTTAATTTTTCTTTTCTGAACCACTTATTATCCTTTTTTTTTTAAGATTTTATTTATTTATTTGAGAAAGAGCGTGCGTGCTCATAAGCAGGGGGGAGGGGCAGAAGGAGAGGGAGAAGCAGACTCCTGCTGATCAGGGAGCCCCATGTGGGACTCAATGCCAGGACCCTGGGATCATAACGCGAGCTGAAGGCAGACGCTTAACCCACTGAGCCACCAGGTGCCCGTGAACCGCCTACTATCCTGACTGCACTGTCATCTTCACACTCGTTTTTTTTTTCCCCCCCCTCCGCCCCAGGCCCCCCTGTCCTCCCCCCCCCCCCCCCCCCCCCCCGACCCCAATGCCCAAGAAGCTGTGGCTGTTAATGACCTCCTTGCCATGACATCCAGTAAACAAGTTTCATTCTCTTTTCTGTGACTAATTTGTCTAACAATATGATCTTTTCAAAAACACTCTCTTATTCTATTATACAAGCTACTGTTCATTTTGGGTTTTTTGCAAAAAAAAATCTGATCTTTTCCACTCGGCTTTGTAGGTGCCTCTTCCTGAGACTAGACTGTAATTAATGGTGGCCATAGGGTTCACTTCTCACTCTACATTCTCCCTGTACCATTTTTAACATCAATATATTCCTGAGAAAATATTTAAATCAAATATTTAGATCAATACATCGCCCCTGAACTTGCAAGTATTATGCTAACTTCCTCGTAGATGTTTCCATTTGGATATCACATGGAAATCTCAAATTCAGTATGTTCAGCACTGAGCTTATTCTGTCAATTCCTACCCCCCTCCCTCCACACACACAATCTTATGTTCTATTTCAGTTAAAGACATCACCATTCAATTAGAAACCTCAGAGCCTTTTTTGACTCCTGTGTCATTCCCCATATGCAAACAAGCATTAAGTTGTGTCCCTTCTGCCTTATAGCTTTTGAATTGTGATATTTGGCAGTTCCAGACTATTATATCTTACTTACATTTTTTTCAAGAACCTCTTAATTAGCTTCCTTTGCTCCAACACCTATCTTTCTCCTTTTTCTACAGTGATGCCAGGGTTTCTTGCAAAATGTAGATCTCATTTGATCACTTTCTTACTTAAGCTTTCTATGAATTTCCATTATGATTAGGATACCATTCAAATTCCTTGACATGACTTGTAAAGCAAAAAGTGGATGGGGAAATATTCTAATGGGTTCAGACAAAGAGATAGTGAACTCAGGGTATTCCAAATTGGAAAGAAAATCTCCCTTTCCTTGTCCTCATTCTAATACCCTCCCAGCTTCCGACCCCATTATCAAAACATTATCACAAAATGGTCTTATATTAGTTAATTATACTATGGAAGGAATTTAAATCAATCATATCTTTCTCAAAGATGAATTTTTAAAGTCATTCTACTGTCACTTCAGGGTAAATATTTTCTTTTGCAAGGAGTCCTTCCAACATTTATGAAATTGCATTACATTCCCTCAAGGAAAGTGGAGAACCTTTGGACCCCTAAATGACTAACTTGAACCAATACAGTTCCAATGTCTAAAAGCTCTGTGTGTCATACTTAGCAAATCTGTGGCAAATTATGGCAGCAAAACCTATTCCAATCTGACATTAAGCTATTGGTCCTTAGCCCACCTACATACATTCATACATTTCACTGCAAAAAATATTAATGTACTTGAATATAGGGTGCTGCCCTGGGGTATTGCTTAATATATGATATATACAAAGTATTACCTTTCTAAAAGAAGAAAATCTCTGAAATCTAAAAGACAATGGTCTCAAGAGTATTGGACAAAGAATTCTGAGCTTGTACTAACCTTAATTAAGCTAACCAGAGCCTATCAAACTTTAGATTTGCAAGATTTATTTCTACAAGAAAAAAACAGATTGCCTTTTGCATTATAAGATTCATTGAGAGAAGTTGTTTAAGAGCAATTTTACTTTTAGAGAATAAGTTATTGCACCCATTTTCAGGATACTTATTTTATACAGTTGGGCTGAGTTTAGTGCCGTACAGGTTTGAATTCTCTTCCAGTTTGTCTTAGCCTGCCAAGTCACACAATTAATGACACATTCACTGTCTGAGTCGTGAAAAACCTTAGAGGTCCCAATATAGTTTAAGACCAGCATTGCCTAATCCGGGTGACTTCTGAGCAATGATCTCTCATAGTTGCTGGATTACAAAAATCAAGTATTTCAGAGCTTAGAAATGTCAGTGAGGTAAACGGACATGTGTGAGGGCTGAGACACTATTCTCATTCTCCATGCCCAGCTGGAATAACAAAACCTCCTGAAAAGTTCACCACCTCTCCACGTGTGTGGTCTTTCAGGCATCAACCAATTTGCCTTCACAGTTAGTTGCTGCATTTCACTCACTATAGATACAATTGTATATCTTGGCCCAACTTTATCTAACACACACTTTCTTCTGCCCTGTTGCTTACACAGCAATTAGAAATTCTCAGAGCGGTACCTTCCATCTCCCTGCCACCCTCACCGTTCTCCATTCGATTTTACTTTGCCTTTTATTCAAGGGCCTCTGAAACACAGTTATCAAGATGTCCTAGAGAGATTTGCAGTGGGCTCTAGTTCCGATAAAATAATCCTTAGTAACCGAAAATCCTCCAGTGGTTTAGGAATATTGATAAAAAGTCATGTAGACATTCCTGAGTTTATTTTAAAATCCTCCAATAATGCTGTTTTTGTTTTTTGTTTTTGTTTTTTTTCAATAACGGTGTTTTTAGGCTTTCATGCTTTAGGGGGTTTCATTAAATTTGAAAAAAAAAAAAAAGATGAACATCTGAAATTAAAACATACCTAACAAAGCTGTGTTCTAGACTTATTCTCAAAAAAGAGAAGTTTTTATATTGCATAGGTCCAATGACTTTCTCTTAAATGTAAACTAATATTCCCTTTAATGGAAATAAAGGAATTGGATTACAGCAACTGCTTTATTCCTTAAATTGCAAAAATGAAGCACTTTGAACCCAATAAGAAAACCCACATACCCACAAAATTTGGACCCTCGAGTGTGGACTTGAGTTTTATGACATCTACATACTTCCTTGTTCCCCAGAAGGCTTATTAATTATTTGTAACATGTTGCAATAAGAGTTTGTTGTTATTATTGAAGCAATCTTATGATGTTTCAGGTTTGGTTTTGTATTTCCTTTGTTTTGTTTTACAAGAGGATTAAAATCCTAAAGAAAACTATGATGCTTAATTAATTGCCAGCTTTATGTTACATGAAATCATTTTTATAGCATTAAGAAATATGACAAATATTAGAAACTAAAAAGCTTCACATGACTTAGAATTTCTATTAGTAAAATGATCTCTTTTGTTATGACCTGGTCAGAGCTAGTTTTTCACGTATTTGAAACTTTGCCCTTAGAACTTTTAAGAGACCTAAGTCCAAATAAACGTTTAAATAAAATTTAGATTTGCCTCCTACAAATAAAGTGAACATGCAGCAGACATTTACTGTGCTTGTGGACTACTCAAAGAGAGGTTAAATCAACTGTGTTGAAACTCATTTATTTCCAAACTTGGAATCAGTTCTTAGTTCACAACAGAATATTTAAAGTAATTTTAAAACAAATGAGCAATTGTGAAAAGAAACATCACATCATCTTCTCAGCTTGAAACAGATGTAAAAATGCAAATTTAATCACATAAGGTAATCCTGTAAATATTGCTAGTTATAGCAATCAGACAAATTAAGATTAATTAAACATTCATGATAACTATATCTAAGAATCAAAACCACTGATATAAAAAAATAATAATAATGTAGGGCATGTATTTTGGTATCGTTGAAACCAGATTTATTTTTCAGTGATACGGATTTGGAGATACATTAATTGAGGAAACCCTAATCAATGGGACTAAATGATATGATCGAATTAAGATAAACTCTTCAGAGTGTTCAAAATAGGTGAACATTATACTCAAGTATTTCAGGAGCCACAGTACGGAGATGGTAGAATGGCATGTAAAAAGGTTCAAAAGATATTTAAATTACTTAATTCTGAATTAAGTAAATTCATATTCATTAAGAAAAGCTCACATTAATGCTTCTCCCATTGATTAGTCTAGCCACACAAAGATAAGTAGAAGATAGCATCTCTTCAAGATATTTT
>NW_023270320.1:22139878-22302207 GCF_011800145.1 Mirounga leonina | reverse complement strand
TAGCCACACAAAGATAAGTAGAAGATAGCATCTCTTCAAGATATTTTGTCTGATGTGGAGAGCAAAGGCAAAAAAAAAAATATATATATATATTACAACTTTACAATGTATAATATATATATTACAACCTTACAACTTAATACCCATTGAGACAATACTTGAGACAGGAAGAGTGACCTTCCTCCAGGAATTCAACTGCCTCAATGCTAATACTTTGCTAGAGGCAAAAGGCAATTTTAGCTTGATGTTAGCTAGACCTCTAGGACCCTGCAAGTCTTCTTTAGCATATGGAAATCCCATTGGAAACTTCCTTTAGCTCTTACTCCACCCCCCTGCCAAGATGTATGTTAGCAATCATCCTCCAAGCATATGGCATACTGATATACATCTTAAGGGTCTCATGACTAAGGTTTTACTAAACAGTAGTAAATGATCTTATCCTAACAGCAGCTAGGCCCTCAAGTTGCTGGAAATCTTGCTTCCAAATTCCTGAGAGACTTAGACTGTCCCTAACCCTTTCCCAACATGAAAGTATATAATCCGTCACTCCTCACAACCTCAGTGCAACTCTTTCTGTCCACGGGTCCTATCCCCATGTTTTAATAAAACCACCCTTTTGCACTGAAGACACCTCAAGAATTCTTTCTTGACTGTACACTCCCAAACTCCAACATTTCACATCATTTTGGCATTCAGTGTGGGGCCTGAGTCTTCTGGTCTCGACCCTGAGCCTCAGTGCAAACTTGGTGAGTACTTTCTTTTTCTTTTCCTTTACTTTCATTTCAGGGGCTTTTCAAGGAGTATGGTCTTACTGGAACACTCTCATGTCAGTTGCTCAGGCTGCAATCCTCTAGCCCATGGCTGCTCTATGGGGAGGAATTTAAAGCCTTTCTTTGGCTGGGAAGTTAGTACCATGGCCAGAATGATAATAAGACTCAGAAACTTGATGCCCTCCCTTTATTCCTGTCCTTATACAAAGCTGTCTGTCTTGGGCATGGGACAGCCACCTAAGTCACTAAGCTGCCAATCTAAGACTCCCGTGTGAAGTTTCCTCCTCATTGGTCTAATGTGATCCCCCCCACCACATCTCCAGTCTAGCCACTTCTGGCTATAGGCCTCCACTTAGAGCTGGCCAAAAACAGTACCCAATTGAATTAAAACCCAACTGGGGACCATTTCCTAGGGAAGTCGGCTATAAGGACTACATAGAATATTGCTTAGACCATGATAGATTTCTATCTTTACTGTTTTCCATCAATATCCCCTACTATTTAAATTACAAAATTGGTAATTTCCTGTTGTAAAACTTTTCTAGTGTTTCCTATGAGTTAAAAACCATGGGTTCTTCATGGTATGGCAAGGCAAGGCAAGGCATGGCATGGTATCTTGGTCCATACATTGGCACCCATTTGTAGTCTAGAATGCAATAGGAAAGCAGGGTGGACCCTGGCATCCCTCCTACAGGGCAGGGTGGTGATCACAGAGATTTCATTTGAGGGATGCTTCGGGGGCACCTCAGGGATGCCGCCTGGTAGTCAGGGGAAATTTTCTTGGCAATGGACCTTCTCTTTTCAGTTCCAAGGACTTTCCCTCAGAATGCCTTTTAACCCACTGGAACAATTCTGATTGCAAAATTTAAGAAAGCACCGATTTGTAACACTGCCTGGCCTCAGTATGATCTATCAGTTAGATCTCTTCTGCAGGAAACAGGGCAAATGGACAGAGGTACCCTAGGTCCAGGCCTTCTTTAAATCAGCACCCAAATCTTAATGGAGGATAGTCAGAAGAAAGGCAGGCAGGGACAAGGAGGCCCCCTTCATCAGATGAAACTACCCTTAAAAGGAAAAAAAAAAAAATCCTGTTACACCACCCTGGAAGGAGCCCTCTGCCCTTTCCCACGGGAAAAACTGCCTCATAGGTAGATGAGCATGTGGACAAAAACCTGACTGGGTGACAGGCACATAGAGAGTTAATCAGATTAAAACAACCCGCCACCATTCTTATCAAAACCCCTAGACTTAGAAGCCCTAACAGCAACTCAACCCTCTCAGTCCCCTCCTTCTTCGGGAGCTTTATACTATCACTCAATAAACTTTGCTTTGCTAAAGCCCACCACTCTTCCTCTGGTCTACCACTTCGTTCTTCGAAGTGGCCTGACCAAGAACCGTGGATGCTAAAGGAAAAGAAAACCTGAACAATCTGAACGCAAAAGAAAGTTGTACAAGGTTTGTGAAGGGAAATCGTTGAAAAGGAATTTTATGGTCAGCAGGGACTAAAGTTAAAATGAATGGATTTTAAAATTACATTGGTGTTAAGACTGAAATTCTGCTTTCTCTGTGTTAAAAAGGTAATGTTTTCAGGGATTGTTGGTCTGCTTTTGATAAGGAAATATAAACAAAGTTGTATTTTTTTTTTCTTTGTCCAGAAAAAACAGTTTCTATCTTTTGTCTTTATCAGGTCTTTAATGAGCTATAATCCTATTTAGGCATGTGCTTTGAAACTTTCTAAGGTTTTAACAAACTTCCCTGAGATTTGAATTGTAAAAGATGTCTCTGACTAATCAGGCTTGTTTATTTGGTACTTTATATTCTGGTATAAGGTCATCACCTGATATTCTGATTATTGAAGTGTTAACGTGTCACAAAAAATAACTGAATTTTGGGGTGCCTGGATGGCTCAGTTGGTTGTCTGCCTACCTTTGGCTCAGGTCATGATCCTGGGGTCCTGGGATGGAGCCCTGCATCTGGATCCTTGCTCAGCAGGGAGCCTGCTTCTCCCTCTGCCTGCTGTTCCCCCTGCTTGTGCTTGCTCTCTCTCTCTCTCTGTCAAATAAATAAATAAAATCTTAAAACAAAACAAAACACCGGAATTTCCTTGTCAGGTGCATTATGGTCTTGTCATTTGTGAAACATGATTCATCTTCAAGAAGATTCATAAAAGGGCTTATGACAGATACAGGCTTGTGATATCTTTAAGATCATGATACTGAAATAGGTAAAACTTTTCAGAACTAACTAAAAAGCTGTATTCAGAGTAAGAATTAGTAACATGCGACTGAATGAATTGAGGAAGGTTGTGCCTCATGTTTGAAACCCTGTTGGTTCTCTGTTTGTTCTTCTAGATAAAGGAAATTTTCTCTTAAGATATCTATGACTTACAGAAATGCTAAAGTATTCATTTGTGAACAAATTGAAACGTTAAACTTTTCTAACCTGAACTCTCTAAAATTCAAAAAGTCTCAGTGAGTATTCTTCGTGGCAATTATAATGATTTGCCTAAGTCCCATAAGAGTCTGTTCTCCTTTTAACAGGATACCATTGGAAACACTGGTTATTTTACCAAGGCTTTAACCTGCAATGCCATATTTGAGAGAGACATGACCAGATATGACTCCGATATGACTGGATGGAATTAAGGTTGACTTTATGGAGCCAATAAAGCCCCTTGGAAATGTTGGCCTGATACCTTGCTCACAAAGTTCCCAATAGCCTTACCAGGTGAGTAAAGAATGTCACTTCCTGGCAGGTGCAGGGACCTCAGTAAATTTTGGGGACCTGAAGAAGAGGAATTCACCCAAATCTACAGGTATTGTAGGCATATCTGATGGCAAGTGTCTGGCTTGGTTTCTGGCCTAGAGAGGCTCTTCTAAGTTCAATCTAGATTCCTTATGAAAAGTTCCAACAAAGGAAATTTTGGAAGATTTATATGGCCAATCTCTATTCTTGCTGAGCTTATGTAAATAATTAGGCCAAGTTTGTTAAAATTAAACTTATTTTTCAAACAAATTCGTCTTAATTTGACTATCTCTGATAATAAGGGTGATTCTAGAGAGAAAAAATATGTTTCAACAACACAGTTTCACTGATGTTAAATTCTACTTCTGATTGTCTTTATTTTTTTTTAAGATTTTATTTATTTATTTTAGAAATAGAGAGCAAGCAGGGGAAGGAACAGAGGGAGAGGGACAAGCAGACACTGCACTGAGTGCGGAGCCCAAAGCGGAGCTCAATTCCACAACTCTGAGATCATGACCCCAGCCGAAATCAAGTCAGACGCTTAACTGATTGAGCCATGCAGGTGCCCCCTGATTGTCTTTAACTGTTTGTTGTTTGCCCAAGCTAGACAACTTGAGGTAACCTTCAGAGAAATTGCCATAATAGTTCATGTATAGACGATCTTCATGCTTGTTATTCTGGGGGGATAATAACAGGAGTCCATGGGCATAAGATTATTTGAACAGCTAAAAAATGGGACATTCCATAAAAACTGTATTACTCAACTATCACCTTGACCAATTCTGTGTGGCTGGGGTGACAAAAATCATTCCTTAAAAGCTAGAGTGGGGGTGCTTGGGTGGCTCAGGTGGTTAAGCGTCTGCCTTCAGCTCAGGTCATGATCCCAGGGTCCTGGGATCGAGCCCTGCTTCAGGATCCCTGCTCAGCAGGAAGCCTGCTTCTCCCTCTCCCACTTCCTCTGCTTGTGTTCCCTCTCTCACTGTGTCTCTGTCAAATAAATAAATAAAATGTTAAAAAAAAAAAAAAGCCAGAGTGTACCCCACTTCATGGGGTTAGCTATAGACTTGTGGACATAATGAATGGCCCTTAAATCATTGGATGATTGGATTGGATGATGCACTTGGGGATGCTCTTTATCTTCTGAGATAAGTCTTCTCCCACTTTCCAGTGATTCCTTATAATTAGGATACTGTTAAGGCTAAATATCAAACAAAAAGGGCTTCTTGATGGTATTATCCCTTGGCCATATTTGTCCTAGGAGCCGCTTTTGTTGATACAAAAGCTGAGGCTTTAGCCAGGCATACAACAGCATGGTCAACCAGACCCAACGCATGGTCACCCACAAATTCAAAAGGTGTCCCTCCAAAACTGAATGGCCCTTGATATCCTGCCTGCAGCTCAAGGAGGCCCAGAATTACAGGGCTGGCTCCTAACGGGATCCAATGGCTATGCAGCTCTATCCTGTGGTCGTGGCTTCTCCCAGAGTGGATAGGCCACTACACTCTGGGTTTTGCCTAAAAGCACAGACACATTATTAAAACCATTACCAACCCAGCCAACCTTCCAAATTTAAAACAACCAATAGACACGTTCTATGTTTTATTGGTATGACGACCTAGCATCCATCTTTGTTCCCTCTTTAGGACTGGAAGATGTCACTTGGCACATGGAAGCTCTTAATAAGTACAGGGTCAAAGCCCTAAATGACACTCAAAATAGCATTTCCCTATTAAATACACAAATGCTTTATGCAGTTTTACAAAACAGAATGACATTAGGTGTTTTAATTGCTGCACAAGGTGGAACTTGTGCTATCATAAAAAGAGAATGCTGTGTATACATTCCGGATTACCACAGAAATATTTCTGGGTTCCTAAATGATGGTGCTTTAGATGACCCCTCTCTTTCCTTTAATGATTGGTTAAACTCCTGGACCGGAGGCGGATTTTAGTCAACTATCAAAGGACTCTTATTTGGGCTTCTTTCCTTTTTTGTTATTCTAATCATGTTTTGCTATTTTTCTCCCATCATCTCTCCACCTGGTGCCAAGACTCCTTCACGGTCATAAGCTAAAGCCTACAGATCATCCTTTCCACTCCAGGAGATCCGTACATGAGGCCTCCCTTGGACTCAGCTGCCTCTGCCATTTGTGATATATATATATATATATCCCCAACTGACTAATGTTGACCCATAGGTAGGGACATCTCTATGTCCCTCTTCAGCAGGAAGAAGTTACAGAAGATGAGACCTTCCACCCTCAGCAACCTTAAAGATTTAAGGGTCAAAACTGTTCTGGGGGGAATGATGGGGAGTACAAAGGCAAAAGAAATATAGAAAAAATAAAAACAAAAACAAACTTCCTTACACCTTACAGCCCATTAACAAGTATTTGAGACAGGCAGAGTGACCTTCCTCCAGGAACCCAACTACCTCAATGTTAATACTTTGCTAGAGGCAAAAGGCAACCTTAGCTTGACATTGGCCCAACCTACAGGATCCTATAAGTCTTATTTAACATGAAAATCCCTTTGGAAACTTCCTTTATCTCTACCTCCACCCCACTCAAGATGTATGTTAGCAATCATTCTCCAAGAGTATGGCCCACTGATATACATCTGAAGGGTCTCAGTAGTAAATGATCTTACTCTAACAGCAGCTAGCCCCTCAAGATCCTGAAAACCTTCCTTCCAAATTCCTTAGAGACTTACACTGTCCTTAACCCCCTCCCAACAAGTATATAATCAGTCACTCCTCACCACTCCAATGCAGCTCTTTCTGCCTACAGGTCCTGTCCCCATGCTTTAATAAAACCACCCTCTTTGCACTGAAGATGTCTGACTGTTCACTCCTAAACCCCAATGTTTCATATCATTGCCGTTATCTCACATAATTACGGTGACCATAACAAGTCAAAGAAATAGGTTGTGGCCCTTTAAAAAAAAAAAAAGGAAAGAAAGCCAATATTTTGGTTGCCCTGAATAGCATTTGGAAGAAAATAGTTGAAGTGTAAAGCTCGAAACTGAGTAAATTCTTGTTTATGCATAAAAGAGAATAGAAGGAACAAGCACTAGATACATACGCAGTCTTTATTACAAATGAAATATGAGATGAAGAATAACAGAAGACTTGTAGAAAATTCCTTTGTTATGAGGAAGTCCAGAATGCAAATGTAAAAACTAGGTGCTTGCCCTTTTAAGGCTTTTGGCTTTAAGGTTCTAGTTTTGAGTTCTAAGAGAAATAATATTCATGGAGTGGCTTTGTAAAACAAGAAAAAAAAAAAAAAAAAGACGGAGTAAAAGTAATGAAAGATAGTTGGAAGAAAGGCTGGCAGGGACAAGCCCCTCCCAACCCCAAGAGGAAACAACCCTTAAAAGGATCTTACAGCACCCTGGAAGGAGCCCTCTACCCTTTCCCACATGATAGGTAGATGACAAAAACCTGATTGGATGACAGGTTTATCGAGGGTTAACCAGATTAAAACAGCCCACCAACAAGCCCATAAAAACCCCTAGACTTAGCAACTCTGGTGGCAAGCCTCTTGGGAACCCTCCCTCTTCGGGAGCTTTGTACTATCGCTCAATAAACTTTGCTTGGCTGCCCACCACTCTTCGTCTGGTCTACCTCTTCATTCTTCGAAGTGGCCTGCCCAAGAACTGTAGGCACTAAAGGAAAAGAAATCCTGAAACAAAAGTAGCACCCACTAAAGCAATGAAAGACAATTTTAATGAGACATAGTTTCTCGAAAAGCTAAGTTACAGGACCTCTAAAGAGAAATAGAGGACAGAGGGTGGGGTTTCCTAGTCGGATTTCCCGGGGTTTCTTAACTTCTCTGGGTCACAATTACCACAACTATAAAACCTAAATAGCTGTGAAGATATTTAATTGTTATAGAGATTTCCTGAGATATCTCTAGGTTCCTTTCAATTTGAGGTATATAACATAACAAGGCTTTCGAATCTAGAATAAAATGACAGATAGGTAGATAATTGAGTCATTTTGATAAAAAGACAATTTAGAAAGAATAGGAATTCAAGGAGGAAGCATCTTTAATTAGTTAAACTAGAGAGTTTATTTCTTTAAATCTATTAGAAGAGCTTGCATCCAAGATAAAAATGAGGTTTGTTGAAATCAAGCCAGCTCAGCAGCCCATCATGTGTGACTCATTGAAGTCTGAGTTGCAAACTTAAAGATGAACCAGATGTAAAATAAGACTATGCATGCCCTGGCCTCATCCTAGACACAGATGACAAGATTTCCCAGCCTCTGTTGTAGTTAGGTTGTGGACTAACCTATGGATTGAATTCTGACTAATGGAATGTCAATGGGATTGATGTGGCCCCTCACAGGCCTGACACTTCAGAGCAGCCAGAAAAATCCTATGGCTCTCTTTATCTTTCCTTTGTTGGCTGCAAGGGATAAAGTAGCCATTTGGCTCCTGTTAGACTCATGTGAGCAAAACTTCTTTTGTATTCCTTCTAGCTGTGAAGGTTTATTTGTTGTCGTGACTAGTATTGCTTACTCTAACAACAACCTTTTTTTTTTTTTTTTTAAGGATTTTATTTATTTATTTGACACAGAGAGAAAGAGCGCACAAGCAGGGGGAGCACAGAGGGAGAGGGAGAAGCAGACTCCCTGCTAAGCAGGGATCCCGACATGGGACTCCATCCCAGGACCCTGGGATCATGACCTGAGCCAAAGGAAGATGCTTAACCAACTGAGCCATTAGGTGCCCCTGACAACCTTTTATTTATTTTATTTTTACTTTGTAATTTATTTATTTACTTTTATTTGTTATTTTTTGATCCCCTTTACTGATTTCTCCAACTCCCTACCCCCTACCTCTGGCAACTACCCATCTGTTCTCTGTCGCTGAGGATTTTTGGTTTTTTAGATCCCACATATAAGTGAGATCACGTGGTATTCATCTTTCTCTGACTTATTTCACTTAGCATAATGCCCTTGAAGTCCAACCATATTGTCACAAATGACAAAAATTTCACTCTTTTTTACAGTTGAATAATATTCTATCATATATATGTATACATATGTGTGTATATACTTATGTCTATTTATATATACATCTATGTATATCTTAGCTATTGTAAATCATGCTGCAATGAACATGGGGGTGCCTATATCTTTTCAAGTTAGTTTTTTCATCTTCTTTGGATAAATACCCAGAAGTGGAATGCTGGGTCATATGGTAGTTCTATTTTTAATTTTTTAAGGAATCCACATATAGTTTTCCTTTTTTTTTTTTTTTTAAGATTATTTATTTATTTATTTGAGAGAGAGAGAATGAGACAGAGAGCATGAGAGGGAGGAGGGTCAGAGGGAGAAGCAGACTCCCTGCCGAGCAGGGAGCCCGATGCGGGACTCGATCCCAGGACTCCAGGATCATGACCTGAGCTGAAGGCAGTTGCTTAACCAACTGAGCCACCCAGGCGCCCCACATATAGTTTTCTATAGTGGCTATACCAATTTATATTCCCACCAACAGTGCATGAGAGTTTCCTTTTCTTCACATCTTCACCAACTCTTCTTTATTTCTTGTCTTTTTGCTAATAGCCATTGTAACAAGTGTGAGGTGATGTCTCAGTGTGGTTTGGATTTGCATTTTCCTGATTATTAATGATGCTGATTATCTTTTCATGTACCTGTTGGCCATCTGTATGTCTTCTTTGGAAAAAAAAATGTCTATTCAGATCCTCTGTCCATTTTTTTAATCAGACTGTTTTGTTTGTTTGCTATTGAGTTGTAGGAGTTCCTTATTTATTTTGGATATCATTCCCTTGTCAGATATATGATTTGCAAACATTTTTTCCCATTTAGTATGTTGCCTTTTAATTTTGTTGAAGGTTTCCTTTGTTGTGCAGAGCTTTTTACTTTGATGTAGTCTCACTAGTTTCTTTTGGCTTTTATTTTATCAGATTAGATTAAAAAAAAAAAAAATTACTGCCAAAACCTGTCAAGGCCTATGTTTTCTTCTAGGGCTTTTATGGTTTCAGGTCTTACATTCAAGTCGTTAATCCATTTTGAGTTGATATTTGTGTATGCTGTCTGTAAGTGTTCCAGTTCCACTCTTTTGCATGTGGCTATTTTCCTGATACTACTTATTGAAGAGACTGTCTTTTCCCTATTGTATAGTCCTGGCTCCTTTGTCATAAATTAATTGGCCATACATGCATAGATTTATTTCTGGACTCTCTATTCTGTTCCATTGATATATGTGTCTGTTTTTATGCCAATACCATGCTGTTTTAATTACTATAGTTTTGTAATATAGTTTGAAATCAGAAAGTATGATGTTTCCACTGTTGTTCTTTCTCAAGACTGCTTTGGCTATCTGGTATCTTTTGTGGTTCTTCACAAAATTTAGGATGATTTTTTTCTATTTCTGTGAAAAATAACATTGGAATTTTGATAGGGGTTGCATTTAGTCTATAGGTTGCTTTGGGCAGTAAGGGCACTTTAACAATATTAATTCTTCCAATCCATGAATATGGAATATCTTTCCATTTATTTGTGTCTTCAATTTCATTCCTTGACGTCTTATAGTTTTCAATATACAAGTCTTTCACCTGTATTAATATCCTTTAATAAATATTATATGGATTAAAGTAAGAATCATAACAGCCATTCATAATTAACTTCATCAATGCAGACTTGTTTCACTTATTTTAAAAAATAAACTATTTTTTCATTTTAATTGGTAATTATAATAATTATAATAATTACTCTAGCAAAATCATTGTGTTATTATTGCTAGTAGCTGATAGTTATGATGCGTTGTTTATGTGCCAGGCACTATGGTGAATGCTTTACATATATCATGCCATTTTTGTTTAGAAAATTCTATTATGTGATGTTATAATCCTGAAGTTCAAAAAGTTTAACTTATTTAAGGCATCCCACTTGTGAATTTAAGTCTATCTGCTCCCCCCAATTTATGCCTTTCGTCATTATACAATTGACATCTTAATTTTTTTCCTGTATATGAGTGTATTAGTTTGGTTTGCTGCTAACAACCATCATCACTCTTTTAGACAGAGTTTTATTTACTCCACAATAAAATTGTGAGGATTCTATTCTTTTTTTTTTTTCAGTATTCTTTTTTTTAAATTTAAATTCAACTAATTAACACATAATGCATTATTGCTTTCAGAGGTAGAGGTGAGTGACTCATCCTTCTTATATAATACCCAGTGCTCATTACATCATGTGCCCTCCTTAACATCCAGCACCCAGTTACCCTATCCCCCTCACCTCGCTCCCCTGCAACAACCCTCAGTTTGTTTCCTATGATTAAGAGTCTCTTATGGTTTGTCTCCCTCTCTGATTTCATCTTATTTTTTTACTCTCTTCCCCTATGACCCTCTATTTTGTTTCTTGAATTCCACATATGAGTGAAATCATATAACTGTCTTTCTCTGACTTATTTCACTTAGCATAATACCCTCTAGTTCCATCCATGTTGTTGCAAGATTTTTCTTTTCTTTCTTTTTTTTTTTTTTTTTAATGATGCCTGAGTAGTATTCCATTGTATATATACCACATCTTTATCCATTCATCTGTTGATGTACATCTAGGCTCTTTCCTTAGTTTGGTTATTGTGGACATTTGCTGCTATAAACATTGGGGTGCAGGTGCCCCTTCAGCTCACATTTGTATTTTAGGGGTAAATACCCAGTAGTGCAATTGCTGGGTCATAGGGTAGCTCTATTTTCAACTTTTTGAGGAACCTCCATGCTGTTTTCCAGCTTGCATTCCCACCAACAGTGTAAGAGGGTTCCCCTTTTTCCACATCTTCACCAACATCTGTTGTTTCCTGACTTGTTAATTTTAGCCATTCGGACTGGTGTGAGGTGGTATCTCACTGAGGTTTGCTTTGTATTTCCCTGATGCCAAGGGAGGTGGAGCATTTTTTCATATTGTCTGTGGGCATTTGGATGTCTTCTTTGGAAAAATGTCTGTTCATGTCTTCTGCCCATTTCTTGATTGGATCATTTGTTCTTTGGGTGTTGAGTTTGATAAGTTCTTTATAGATTTTGGATACTAGCCCTTTATCTGATAAGACATGTGCAAATATCTTCTCCCATTCTGTAGGTTGTCTTTTGGTTTTATCGACTATTTCCTTTGGTGTGCAAAAGCTTTTTATCTTGATGAAGTCCCAATAGTTCATTTTTGCTTTTGTTTCCCTTGCCTTTGGAGTCATGTCTAGCAAGAAGTTGCTGTGGCCGAGGTCACAGAGGTTGCTGCCTGTGTTCTCCTCAAGGATTTTGATGGATTCCTGTCTCACATTTAGGTCTTTCATCCATTTTGAGTCTATTTTTGTATATGGTGTAAGGAAATGATTCAGTTTGATTTTTCTGCATGTGTCTGTCCAATTTTCCCAACACCATTGCTATTCTTTTTTTTTTTTTTTTTTAAGGAGAGGTTGAAGTTAGTAGCTCAGTGATTCAGCATCAATGTGACTTCCCCTTTCACCTGTTCTGACTTTGGGAATGTAATTTCTCTGCAACTCTGGTCATACTGCCCCCCCCCTTTTTTTTCTTTTGAAGGTGCTTCTGATAACTTATTTCCTCAGAAATAAAATTGGTACATTTACTCCAATTCTTCACTGATTTCATGTTTCTTTTTCAAACTTGTATCTCATATAGCATATCAGGGTCTTTCATTCTGCCCCCTCTACTTGTTCATCCTGAGACTTGTTTCTTCTGCTCATGAACACTTGATCTTCTAAAATGTTAATAAAAGTGTCTGTAATGTTTGCTGACAAACCTCCCAGGATCTGAGTCACTGACCTGAGTACTTCCATCACTCGCTGGCCTTGTGGGTACCCACTAATTGTACCAATGCTGGCACAGCCACTGGATCTTGGAATTAGACAATTTGTGCTAATGATTCTGAGCCTGTGGCTGTCTTTCCCACTCATAAAATAATCTCCCCATTTAGCACTTTTTCCTAGACTTATCCTCATGTGCCACATCTTTAACTAAACCATATTAATCATCTAAATCTGAAGTTCTCCTTAAAATGCCATATTGTGTTTTCTAATCTAATCCATTTTGCTAATAAATATTCCTCAGAAAAGATGGCACTTAGAGTTTTGGATATTTTTCATTATTCTAAATGTAGTTAGACCCGTCCATCAAGCTTCTGATACAAAAATAAAAAATAAAAAATAAAAATAGCATCTGGTGTCATCAAATCCTAGAGGTGTCTTGGAAGAAAACCATTGATTAGGACATTAAAACCTAGTTAGTTCTTAATTTGAGTCATTAAGGAAATGATAAATGGCAGTTCATCCCAGTTTACATGACTAGATGACTAAATCTCCATGGATTAAAATAATAAAGACAGATTTCAAAACGAAAAAGTTATGTGAGAGAAGGTACTTAAAAGTCTACTATGTGAGATGTAGTGCTGATGATCAGTGATAACTCCCCTGATATCCAACAGAGACTAAAGCTTGAAACTATACTTTTAAAACTCTGTTCCCAACAGTATAGCCATTAGAATACAACAATGTGAGTTAGCATATGAGATGTGGAAGATAAAAAAGAAGAAAAGTCACAACTTTTGTTATATACCTGTAGATACCTGTAGTATAGTATAGTAAGGTATACTAAGTGAGGTATAGTAAGTGAGCATCAGCAGATGGCACATATGGGGTCTTGTCCATGACTTTCAAGCATCCTCCAGTGAATTACCCACTTCAGTGCTGCAGTTCTAGCAGTTTGGGGTTTTCTAAAACAACCTTTTAACTCATACCTTATGCATTTCCAACAGTTTTATAAATTTCTATCACCCTGTATTAACATTTTTTATTCAAAGTATTTAAAATGCTTTTTAAATATATTTACATAATTCTGGCCTACACATTTATTAGAACCTTCACTTGAATAACCTATTGTATATTTGACTGGTAACTTTAAGAATGCTCCCAAAAGAATGGATCTGTTAAGTTTTGTGTGTGCAGGGACATTTTGAAAAGGCAGGGATAAGGCTTCACAGCAGCAACAGAATAAACATACAAGGCAAATAGAAGAGAGGGGGTCAAGGAGGAATATGTAGGCACTTAAAAGAAGTGAGAGAGAGAAAAAAGACAATGCTTACATACCAACCCTCTAGGTTTTAGTCTGGTGGAAAAAAAAAAATATATCAGGTGTACTCCAAGGATTTCTATTAAAGACCACTTACAATAATCAATGGCAGAAGAGCCAAGTTAAGGATTGGTATTATATACATAGAATCATTTCTATTCTGGCATAACAAGCTGAATATAGAACATGCTATATAATTTGACTTTAAAGAGTGACTCTTCTTTATTCAATAGATAACAGAATTACATCCATTGCAATTACATTTTGGCAAACTCTGAGACATCTTCATTAACCATTATGTATGGTTAAATATCATTGTACAGCAATCTAAGAAATAAAATTCTTAGCTCACTTGAACTCTACAATTCTAAGACTTGACCTTCTCTAGAGTAACTAAATAAAAATTTAGCATTATGTAGTATTTGATTACAAAAGTCTAATTGAAGACTGTTGAAAAACATTCAGTTCATAAATTATGCAATTGTGGCTTTAGACATTCAAGTTTTTACCAGTACAAGAACCTCATTGAATATCCAGGATATTTAACAATGACCCTGGAAATGTCACCTATTAGAAATAGAGCTACCCTATGACCCAGCAATTGCACTACTGGGTATTTACCCCAAAGACACAAATGTAGTGATCCAAAGGGGCACATGCACCCCAATGTTTATAGCAGCAATGTCCACAATAGCCAAACTATGGAAAGAGCCTAGATGTCCATCAACAGATGAATGGATAAAGAAGATGTGGTATATACATATCCAATGGAATATCATGCAGCCATCAAAAACAAAAATGAAATCTTGCCATTTGTAACAATGTGGATGGAACTATAGGGTATTACATTAAGCAAAATAAGTCAACCAGAGAAATACAAGTATCATATTATCTCACTGATATGAGGAATTGAGAAACAAGACAGAGGATCATAGGGGAAGGGAGGGAAAAATGAAACAAGACAAAACCAGAGAGGGAGACAAACCATAAGAGACTCAATCTCAGGAAACAAACTGAGAGTTGCTGGACTGGAGGGGGGTGGGAGGGATGGGGTGGCTGGGTGATGGACATTGGGGAAGGTAGGTACTATGGTGAGCGCTGTGAATTGTGTAAGGCTGATGAATCACAGACCTGTACCCCTGAAACAAATAATACATTATATGTTAATAAAATTTTTTTTTAAATGTCACCTCTTAGAAGGTATTATATATACATACATACATACATACATACCTGTGCATGTATATACAATGCACACATATACATACACAAACGTGTGTGTATATGTGTGCATGAGGGAACAGGTGTGGAAACATTTCTTGGGAAAGGGCATGAGGGAAATTTCTGGTTGTTGTATATCTTGACAGGGATATGGTATCTGTTTATTGAAACTCATTGAATTATGCTTTTAAAATTATGAATTTTGCTTTTCACTACAGGTTCATTTTACCAAAAACAAACAAACAAATAAGGAAAAAAATCACCTAAACAAATATTGATTCTAGTTAGTAGGACTACTTTTGGCGGTGGTCTTTATTAACAATTCTGAAACTATTTCTATATATTGAGGCTTATGGAAATGAATAAATTCACTGAGAAAGGGAATCAGAGTTACCACTGTCAAACAAGACACTTATAAATATGAATATGGGTCTCAAATTTACAGTGTTTTTATATAAACACACAGTATATATTTAAATGTACACATATTTGCAAATTTTGAATATATATATATATATATATACACACACATATATATTCTAATGTGTATAGATGATAGATACAATAATAAAAGCATAGGTTGTATATATGAACATATTCCCTAGTCCTCTCACCTCAGAGGGCTTAGACACGTGAACCCTCATAGTACCCAAATCTTTATAAACAATATTCTCCATGGAGAGAAATCTCAGCTTCCTAAAGAAAAGACTGAAGGATGAAAGGACATCTTGTGCTTCTAGAATGTAAAGATGTGCTCAGAAAATGACAGGGACTTGTCAAAAGCATACAGGTTACAGATTTCCACCAGCTGAATCCAGGACAATTAGAACATGCAAGTAAATAATACTGGTAATGGAAAATAACCAACTAAATAAAATGTAAATCCATAAGTCCATGCTGATGTAAATAAAGTGAATAAATAAATATGTAAATGGCAAAGAAGGAAAAACTCTTTTTTTTTTTTAAGATTTTATTTATTTGAGAGAGTGAGAGAGAGAGAGCACCAGTAGGAGAAGGGCAGCAGAAGAGGGAGAAGCAGGCTCCCCACTGAGCAGGGAGCCCAATGAGGAACTCGAACCCAGGACCCCGGGATCATGACCTGAGCCAAAGGCAGATGCTTAACCAACTGAGCCACTCAGGTGCCCTGGAAAAACTCTTTCTTATAGTAGAACACCAACGAATAAATACAGAAGAAATGGTGGACTTAGGAAATTAGCAATGTATATGAAAATAGTGGGTGAAAATTTGATGAGGAAGTGGGCATTTATATGGTATTGTCTCATAACTCTCTTATTCATTATAAAGTGAAAAATAAACACTCTAGTGGAGAAACTGACAGACATCACCATAATCTAGTGATCAAAGTTAATGTTATTAAAATCAGAACAAGCCATCATCATGCACTTTCTATATAATGCACTGAGGACGTAACTCTACTTGTTTGGCATTCCTGACCCTCCCACCCTAACCCCTCTCCTCAAAACCCCATAAACTAAAGCTAATAATGGGGAAATGATAGAAAGATTCAAATTGAAGGACATTCTATGAAACAATTGAAATTACTGACTTCTATTTTTCAAAAATGCCAAAGTTAAGAAATGAAGTATAGCTGAAGTACTGTGTAAAATTGAAGATTAAAAAGAGACACTATAATAAGTGTAATGCATTATCCCTGGTTAGATGTTGTATTAGGAAAAAGTGACTACAGAAGACACTTTTTGAGACAATTGATAAAATTTGAATATGAACTGCATTTGACTCAGAGGAAAATAATATGAGAGAGAAAAGGGAAACAGTGAGAAAAATAAGGCAACTATAGCAAAATATAAACAATTGGCAAATCTGAATTAAGGGCATATAGGAATTCTTTGACTAAGCAACTTTTCTATAAGTTTAAAACTGTGACAAATAATAATGTATATAAAAGGTATAATTTTAAATGCAACTAAGATTAATCAAATGCCTAGAAATAATATAAATAAATAAATATTTAAAAGTCCAGCATCTCTGTACCACATACAAGCAGCAGTTTGAAAAACGTCTGGGCTATATGGGAAGGAGATTTAATTACTAATCTCAGTACATGTGCTGGAGGAGCAGAGATCTTTAGGAGACTTCTCCAAGAACAAAAGAGCTGTCAGGCACCATTTCTCTCCCCTGTTCTCAGCCCAGATAGATGCCACCTGTTGGAACTAGTGCAAACACTCTCCACCTAGTTTGCTAACAACATGTCCTGCCACCACATTCTCATGCAGCCTGACCGCTCCAACCTACCCTTGGCAGAAGTTCTCCAAAGCAGCTTCAGGTCTCCTCCCACAGCAAACTTATACAAACCTTGCTAACACTGAATGTTCTGCCCCTAGTTCTCCTGCAGTCAAACCCCATCCAACCCATCCTTGGCAGGAGTCCATCCAAGGCAGTGCCATAAGCCTGACAGTGTGCAAGTATCCCCACCAGGGGCAGCACCACTCCAAAGTGATTTCTGCCCCAGGGAGAGGGGATGATAACCACACACACCAGTTTCACTGCTGTGGACAATATCTGCTCTGAGTGTAGGCCCTGCCCACCAAAGAAAGCCCCTCAGGACACAACACAGGGTGAGCACCCTGCACTTTGATGTGACCACAGCTCTGGCAGATGCCTGAGTTGACTCAAATCAAGCCCAAGATGGCCCCAGAGTGGCCCACTAACAAACACAGGCACCAAATCCTGCCTACAATAGGCAAAGAGAGCAATGCAGATGAATGGACTGTAGGCAAATACAGCTCAGTCACAACAGTTGGGAACACACAAAACACACAGGAGATACCCCTGAAGCACCAGGTTCTGGTGAACAGGGGACATTGAACTGCAGGGCACTACAGGATTGCTTCTTCATAAGGCCACTACCTTTAAGAATAGGAGATGTAGGGTGCCTGGGTGACTCAGTTGTTAAGCGTCTGCCTTCAGCTCAGGTCATGATCCCAGGGTCCTGGGATCGAGTCCCACATCGGGCTCCCTCCTCGAGGGGAAGTCTGCTTCTCCCTCTCCCACTCCCGCTGCTTGTGTTCCTGCTCTCGCTATCTCTGTCTCTGTCAAATAAGTAAATAAAATCTTTAAAAAAAAAAAAAAAAAGAATAGGAGATGTAGCTAGACTTTCCTAACACAGAAACAGATACAGAGAGTTAGATAAAATGAGGAGACAAAGGAATATGTTTCAGATGAAAGAACAGCACAAATTCACAGAAAGAAAGCTAAACAAAACAGAGATAAGTAATGTGCCTGATAGAGAATATAAAGTAATGGTCATAAAGATACCTACTGGAATTGAGAAAAGAGTAGAGATTCTCACTGAGAGCCTCAACAGATAGAAAACAGAATAAAGAACTAATCAGAGGTGAAGAACACAGAACTCAAATTAAAAATACTGTAGAGGGTATAAACAGTAGACTAGAGGATGAAGAAGAATGGATAGGTGACCTGAAGGATAGAGTAATGGAAAGAAATTGAATTGAACAGGAGGAAAATAATAATAATAATATAAAAAAGAGATTAGATTAAGGTACTCAGTGACACCATCAAGCGTAATAACATTTGCATTATAGGGATCCGAGAAGAAGAAAGAAAAGGAGGCAGAAAAATTATTAGAAGATAAAACAGCTGAGGACTACCCAAATCTGGGAAGGATCTCCAGATCCAGGAGACACAGAGAGGCCCTCAACAAAATCAGCCCAACCAAGACACATAATAATTAAACTGGCAAAAAGTAGTAATAAAGAGAAAATTTTAAAAACAGCAAGAAAACAGTTACATACAAGGGAAACCCCATAAGGCTACCAGCTGATTTTTCAGCAGAAACCTTGCAGGCCAAAAGAGTGTGGCATGATACATTCAAAGAGCTGAAAGAAAAAGAAAAAAAAAAAAAAAACGCAGCCAGAAATACTCTACCCAGCAAGGCTATTATTCAGAAAAAAAGGAGAGATAAAGAGATTCCCAGGCAAACAAGTTAAAGGAATCCATCACCACTAAACCAGCATTTCAAGAAATGTTAAAGGGGACTCTGAGTGGAAAGGAAAGACCATAAATAGAAGTAAGAAAAACAGGAAGAATATAAGCAGTAAATCAAATATATCTATGAAAATTTATCAAGGGATTCACAGAATAAAAGGATATCAAGTATACCTTTGAATATGTACACCATATACATACAGTGTTGGGGGGAAAGAGAAGTAAAAATACAGTGCTTTTAGAATGGGCTCAAATGGCCATGATTATATGGTTAATTAATCTATGATAAAGGAGGCAAGAATATCAATGAGAAGAAGACAGTCTCTTTATGTGGTGGGAAAACTGGAGAGCTATATGCAAAAGAATTAAATTGGACCACTTTCTCACACCATACAAAAAAAATAAACTCAAAATAGATTAAAGACCTAAATGTGAAACCTTAAACCATAAAAACCCTAGAAGAGGGCACAGACAGTAATTTCTATGGCAATGGCTGTAGCAATATTTTTCTAGATATGTCTCCTGGGGCAAGGGAAACAAAAGCAATGATAAACTGTTGGGACTACATCAAAATAAAAAGCTTCTGCACAGCAAAGGAAAACAAACAAACTAAAAAGACAACCTATTTAACGGGAGAAGATATTTGTAAATGATATATCCGATAAAGGCTTAGTACCCAAAATATAAAGAACTTATACAACTCAACACCAAAAATCCCCACAAATGATCCAATTTAAAAATGGGTGGAAGACATGAAAAGACATTTCTCCAAAGAAGACAAACAGATGGCCAAGAGATGCATGAAAAGATGCTCAACATTACTCATCATTAGGGAAATGCAAATCAAATTTTGAGCTGAGATATCACGTCAAACCTTTCAAAATGAATAGAATCAAAAAAAACAAGAAAGAACAAGTATTGATGAGGATGTGGAGATAAAGGAAACTTAGTACACTGTGGGTGGGAATGCAAATTGGTGCAGCCACTGTGGAAAACAGTATGGCAGTTCCTCAAGAAGTTAAAAATAGAATTACCAAATGACCCAGTAATTCTACTACTGGGTATTTCCCCTAAAATATGAAAAAATTAATTTGAAAAGATATATGCACTGCTATGCTTGCTGCAGCATTATTTACAATAGTCAAATTATGGAAGAAACCCAAGTAATTGTCCACTGATAGATGAATGGATAAATAAGAACTGGTGCATATATACAATGAAAAATTACTCAACAGTAAAAAAAGAATGAAATCTTGCCATTTGCAACAACATGAATGGATCTAGAAGGTATGATACCAAGCAAAATAAGCCAGAGAAAGGCAAATACCATATGATTTCACTTAAGTGGTATTTAAGAAATAAAACAAATGTAGAAAGAAAAAAGAGACAAAATAACAATAACACAGATTCTTAATTATAAAGAACTGGTGGTTACCAGAGGGGAGGGGGGAAGGGGTGGTATAAATAGGTGATGAGGATTAAGAGTACACTTATCTTGATGAGCACTGAGTAATGTATAGAATTGTTGAGTCACTATATTATACATCTGAAACTAATATAATACTGTGTGTTAATTATACTAGATTTTTAAAAATAAATAAAAATAAAAAATAAAAGTCTAATATCTCTGTACAATCCTGAAACTTTTAAAAATTCCTAAATAGATTGGAAAACTCAATAGTGTAAAGTGTCAAGGCTCTCCTAATTTTTCTATGTATTCAATTAAGTTCAAATCAGAATTAAAACTTTTTGGAAATGAACAGAATGATGTAAGAATTATATGGAATAATGTGTTGAGAAGAGCTATAACAGTTTTAAAATATCAAAATCTGGAGAAATGATATTACAATACTAACTCAAAATCTGCAGTATTGAACACAGTGTTGTGTTAGTGAAAGAAAAGACAGATTAATGGAATAAAAAATTAAATTAATAGACCCACACATATATGGCCTTTTGATGACAAAAACAGCATTATAATGCAGAGGTGATATATGATTTTTTAAAATAATAGCAATATATCACTCGGTATTTCAACAGAAAGAAATGAACCTCAATCTCTACTTCACACCGTACAGATCTATTCTAGATGGACTCGAGATCTAAATGTCAAACTTCTTCCAGATAACATAGAGGAATACTCTGTGACCTTAGAGTAGCAAAATTTCATAAACATCTCACAGAACAAAATACATATAAGACAATATTGAAAAATTTGACTTTGTTAAAATGAAGAACATCTTTTTATCATAAGATATCATTGAGTGCACAAAAAGCAAACCACAGCATGGGAAAGATATTTGTGGTCCATATTTCTGACAAAGGACTCATATCCATGATATATGAAGACTCATAAATAGATTTAAAGACAGTATAATGGAAAAATGAAAAGAGAACTAAAATAAATGGGAGCTTCACAAAAGAACATTTTCTAAAGGCCAACAAAAATATGAAAAGCTTCACAATAATATCAGTGGTGAGGGAAATGTAAACAAAATCCAAAGCTGAGATATGATTAGCCATAATCAGAATGGGGAATAATCAGCCTGTTAATACTAAGAAGTACTCAAAAGTATTGGACCAATAGGGAACGTCATCCATTACTGGAAGTGTTTGTATTGAAAAAAACAGTTGACTCTTTGGAGAACTTCAGTAAGTACCAAAACTAAACATACACATAGCCTTCGATCTGAAAGTTTTTCTTCCTTGCATATATTCTACAGAAATGCATACAACTATGCACCAAAAATCACGTATAAGAACATTAAAGAATTACTTATAATAGCTCCAAATGAAAAATATTATTAAAAATAAGATGGAAAAATAAATGTTGATATATTCCTATAATAAAATATTACACAGCAGTTAGTAAACAACTTAAGTTGCTTCCTTACCCTTTTCTCCATTTTATGAATTTTCATTAACGATCCCAGTATACTTGGGCTTCTAGATTTTTTTAAGTCTGATATACTCTACCCAAATCTCTGCTGATCATGATGACCTGCCACTGTTTTGCTGCTCAGTAACCATTCCAAATTTGGAGCCTATGATGAGGAAATTGGTGTTGGGAATAGAAAAAAAAATAGCATTTGGGATTAATGCAGAAATAAATGAGTGTACTTTAAAAAATTTAAGAACACATAGTAGGTAGGCTGATTATTGCTCACAGTCATTAATCATGATGAAACTTATAACATGTTTTAAGTAAGATTTACTATACTATTTGTTCGCTGATGGCAGTCATTATCTTGTTAGGGTCATCTTACAAGAAACTGATTCACTCATTTTCTATATATTCACAAGCATTCATTCAATGCTGACATTTTCTACTTCAGTTTTTCCTAAACAGAACCACCAGGATGATTCTGTGAAAATGTAAGAGCAGCTGTCTAAGTCATTATATTGTTCTTCCTGGCCCTGCCCATCCTGGCCTTCCTGTATTTCTGTCCCTAATTAACTCAACACCAGCCAAACCAGACTTCTTTTTCTCCCCTTAAACACAGAATAGCAAATGTTGGTATCTGCTCTTCACTCTATTTGTTATGTACTTGCTTGTCATCTTTCAGGCCTTTGCACAGATAACACCTTTACCAGGGAAGAACTTGCCCTGAGATACTAATTTCCCTGATCATACTCCTGACACTCATTAGTTGTATTCACATCTTTATTTTTCTCTAAAAATAAATGTTTGCTACCTACTACTCTCAGTTAGAATGGAGGTTTATGAAGAAGGATTTTTTTCTTTCTTTTTTTGTCCCATGTTGTATTCCCAGTACCTTGAAGAGTGTCTGGAATATAGTAGGTTATGATAAGCTATTTGTTGAATGAGTGAATGGGCGTAAGGCCTGTGTGACAGAGAGAGTGATGCTTGGACACATAGGGGATAACCATAGTCATGCTGTCTTAGAGAAGATGAGAGGATGGGGATGAAAGCGGAGAGACTCACTTCTGATGCCAGCATTAGTTTATTAAATAAAAGCAAAGATGGGAGACAGGATTCCAAATGTAGGTAGTAGGTCTGTCGATCCGGAAGGGAAAGATGAGGGAGTGTTTCTCTGCTGCCATTTCTTAGGAAGGTATCTGGCAAGCTCATTCAGCTGTAAAGTTTTAGAAATCATAGCCTTTCTATTTGAGAATCAAGAGGCATGTAATAAGAAGTGGGAGAAATTAAAAGCAGGGGAAAAGGTGAAAGCATGTAATGACAGCATGAAGGAGAGAAAGTATTTCAGATCGCAGTGAGGCTAACCTATAACTACACTGCAGAGAAATTTGCCCTGGGCTCCCACAGAAGTTACAGAAGAAAAGGAAAGAAATAAAACTTTTCTAAAATTGTATTATATAGAACTTATTAATTTTGCCGTGAATTTTAGATGTTATACACTTTTTTTATGATTTTATTCATTTATCTGGGAAAGAGAGTGCGTGTGCCCTGGATAGCACACCTGTGTGAGTACAAGCAGGGGGAGGGGCAAAGGGAGAGGGAGAAGCAGACTCCCCACTGAGCAGGAAGCCCCACACATGATCCCAAGATCACATCATGACCTGAGCTGAAGGCAGATGCCCAACTGACTGAGCCACCCAGGCGCCCCTGTTATACACTTCGGAGTCTTGGGGCAGCTTACACACTTTGATATCCTGAAATCAGAATATTTAGGTAAATAAAACAAGAAAAGCAGAGAAAGTACTGCTACCAGGAAATCTGGACTGAGTTGATGCCTTCAGGTACTGACATTAGCTCTAGTTTTTCTGGAACCTACAACACAAGGATAAATAAATTCAGTTAGGAGGAGGAAGAGGGAGGAACTTACAAATTCATTTCAAGAAACAAGCATTTTAGCCTGCCAATTGAATTCAAAGAGGAATGTATTATGAAGAAGGCACTTGCATTTGAGGTGTCAGGGAAAAAATAAACAACCTTGACAAGTTGTGGACTTCAAAATAAATGGCTCAAATGGACATTTCTTATGGCCACTTTCACTATTTGTGTGTTGAGTATACTCTAAATCTTAACTCAGCAAAGGCATTATGTTTTGAGCACCTGAGATAATATGGTCCAAGCATTTTTGTTTGTGATGTCTTAATATAAGAACAGACCTCAGGGAATCTGAAGAAAAGGTTACTTAAAATGTTTATTTGACATATTCTCAAATACCACATGTTTAAAATAGCCTTTGGCAGAATTTCTCATTATGTTGTGAAACTCTAAGATCTAGACTTATGGAATTGCCTGGATCAGTCTACTTCTTTCTAGATATGGCCAAAAACAGATCAAAATTTATCCTTGGAAGGAAATATAAAACATGGTCAAACAACTGAGGCAGGAATTTGCTTGAAATCATGGAGAACACTGCCATTTAATATAAAATTGACAGATTTAGTCTAAATATTTTTAAATTTAATCAAAATAGAACCACATTCTTATTAAGATGGACTTTCCATCAGGTGTTAACTGAAGTAGGAACAGACATCAGGGTCTTGAAAGAATTCTTGAGATGTCTTTGGTGCAAAAAAGATGTTTATTAAAGCATGGGGACAGGACCCATGGGCAGAAAGAGCTGCATTGGGGTCATGAGGAGTGGCCCATTATATACTTTTAAGGTGTGTGTGGGGGGGTAAGGATAGCACCAGCCTCTAAGGAATTTTGGAAGCAAGGTTTCCAGGACCTTGAGGGGGCTAGCTATTGTTGGGAAATGGTGATTTATTACTGTCTAATAAAACCTGAGTCATGAGACTCTTCAGATGTATATCGGTGGGTCATTTGCTTGGGGGGTAGAGATAAAGGAAGTTTCCAAAGGAATTTTTAAAGTAGACACAGGATCCTGGGAGTTGGGCTAAGATTACCTGTTGCCCTTAACAAAGTATTAACATGGAGGCAGCTGAGTTCCTAGTGGAAGGTCACTCTGTTTTCAAGGACTTGTCATTGAGCTGTAAGTAGTGAGGAAATTAATAATTTTTCTTCTGCCTTTGTTTCCCACATCATTAACTGTGAGTTAAATGAAAACAGCAGCTATGTACTGAATATCTCCCACAGATAGAAATCTTTCTGTATTATTCTCTCGTTCTACTATCAGAGTCACATAATGTAGACAAGACTCTGCCCTTTACTCCTTACAGTTGGGGAAACTGAGGAATATAAAGGAAAATAGTTTAACTAAAGTCACACAGTTAATGGAAAGGCCAGATACGGAACACAGGCATGGTTTTAACCCTACAATGTGGCCTCAACTTGTTGAATAGAAAGATTTCTGAGTAGAGTTACTTAGTATTATACATATTACTGAGGGACACATTTACAAAATGTAACGATTTTATTTTAGTGTAATTGATAATAAATTGTTTTTGACAGTAATTACTCAAGTGTTTCAGAGATTTCTTCATTCTCTTCCATTTAGAAACAATAAAATGATGTTAACAGCACGGAAGATGTTTTTTCTTGTTTGGTATATCTGGGGTACATGCATTCAATTAATAGCTGTCTTAAGTTGTTTCAAATGTGCTTTTTGAAAGGCTGGGCTAGAACATGGTCCTTTCAGGTGTAAATATCACTTAATGTAAGATCCACTAAGACTTTAGTCAACTTGGATTTTAGTAGACCAGGTTTGAGGAAGTATTAATATCGCAGGAACTATATCTAGAGTCTAAATTTCTATCCTTACAAAATTGATAATGAATGCTGTGAGAATTCTTTTGATGTGATGAGAGAACGGCAAGTATTTATCTCTGAAAATTAGATCACATTTTAACTTTTAAAAGAAACTGCTCCTGGGGATAGTGAGTCAATTAGGGGAAGGAGTCTCTTCAACTCATGAAGATTAAGTGTACCTTTCACAAATGAGTCAAAAGTAATCCAATTCCCAATGGGCTACAGAAATTCAGCTATCAGAGATCAGATATTCTTGAGGGACTAACATGACTAGATCTTATTAAAAGAACCCAGGATCCTAAAAGTTCAAAGGAATCTTTGTAGAGCTGCATTTTTGAATGAATGTTTTCTCTAGTTTTCAATGGAGTATGAATTGCAACAGGGTTCCTCTTTCAAAAGAAATAATTCTTGCCAAAATTAAAATATTTGATAGGTAATACAAATTCCCCCACTGAGATTTATTATAATCATAATCATGGTTTCATTCTTGTTCTTAAAACCCAGTATTTGATTTTATCAAGTCTTCAGCTGCCTGCAAGAGAGTTTCACTTGAGGTGTTGTTCCTATAACTTTGCCAGGAATTAACCTCCAGGCAATATTTATCATATCAGTTCCACAGACTGTCAAGTCAGCTGGGAGTAGTCAAGGCTACTTTCAGATTATCTAATATCTGTTGATAGGAAGCATTTTTTTTTTTCTCCAGAAGAGAAAATGAACAGTATTGCACATTCTTTTGTCCTTTGGCAGTTAACACTGAGACTGATAAATTACTTTCTCCATATAGAAAAACATTTTCCCTATAGTTCAGATATATTATGTAGAAAATATTTGAAAATAACATTGAGGATAAGAATGAAATTTGTATTGCTGGTTAGATTTTTTTTTTTAATGAAATATTTCAATTAGAAAAGTGGAGAGAATAGAACACCTGTGCCAAGAAATTTTAACAAATGTGAACAATTAGGTATTTGGTTCAGGTTTTTTTTTTTTTTTTTAAAGATTTTATTTATTTATCTGACAGAGAGAGACACAATGAGAGAGGGAACACAAGCAGGGGGAGTGGGAGAGGGAGAAGCAGGCTTCCCGCTGAGCAGGGAGCCTGATGCGGGGCTGGATCCCAGGACCCCAGGATCATGACCTGAGCTGAAGGCAGAAGCTTAATGACTGAGCCACCCAGGAGCCTCCTGTTATTTTTTAATAAACAGCTCAGATACAGTCAGGCCCTCTTTTCATTCTCCCTGCTGACATTTCTCTCTTTTCTCACATTTTTAAAATTCTTTCAAATTGTTCTAATAGTATATTTTCTTATGTAGCTCCCTAGAGGCTTTTAATATTTAAATTGTGATGTTAAATTCAGTTTGATGTTTTGTGGCAGTTACCTGAGCCTAGGTGGTTGTACTGAAGTATCATGAGCAACTATAACGTTTTTGCTTTTACTGGAGGCACTGGGGGGGCTCTACCAGAGAGTGAGATTTTGACTCATTTGGAGACAATTCTTAATTTCTTTGATTTCCCACCGCCCCCCACCCCATCATATCCTTGAACAGTGGGCAAAATTCCTGTTGTTTTCTAAAGCCATTGTGAATAATTTTTCTCCCTCAATCTTCAGATTGTGGAGGTAAGGATGAACCTCTAGGATATCTGAACTGACAGTATGAGGAGCTTCACAGAACTGCTCTAGGGAAAACAACCATACGAATCAATACGTTTTGTTCAGATGCTGACCTGGTGTATCCTCTTTTTTTTTTTTTAAGATTTTATTTATTTATTTGAGAGAGAGAATGAGATAGAGAGAGCATGAGAGGGGGGAGGGTCAGAGGGAGAAGCAGACTCCCTGCTGAGCAGAGAGCCCGATGTGGGACTCGATCCCGGGACTCCAGGATCATGACCTGAGCCGAAGGCAGTCGCCTAACCAACTGAGCCACCCAGGCGTCCCGTGGTGTATCCTCTTATTATGTAAGTATGCTGGCCAATATGTACCAGGTAGACCTATAATATGCTATGATAAAGGAGATTCAGATAAAGGGCATTAAAACAAAAAAGGAAAAATGAATCACCTAATTTTGTTCGAAGAATGAAAAAAATAATTTTGTCATTTAACAAACTATTCCTTTTTTAAAGCGTATACATTTATGAATGTAAAATAGGGGTACATTTTTTGTTATATAATCATTACTTTACTTTGCCATTCTTTGTTCCTACTTTGTCATTCTTTGGTGGTAACTTATCTCTCCGGAAGACATCATGTACTTCCCTGCACATCTAAATTACTACCGCTTAGACACTAAGCAGAATTGGCTTGATGTTCTTTTAAATGGCAACCTGGTACAGAACCAATTTAATCAAATTGATTGAATAGGACTACAAATCAGAATGTAAAATATAAACCATGAGAAATATGCCTTGCAATTGCAAATGCTCTGTCAGCTTCTCCAAATATCGTCAACCGAATCACAAAAGGAAAACAGATACTTTAAAAAAGAGCAAGTTGCACATTTGTCATCTAAATTAAATATGTTCTAAGAGATCTCATGCAAGGTTCTAAGTTTATTCTGTGAGTATTAACTCATTTTAGATGACAGACATCTAGTTGCTTTGATTTTTCACTATCATCATAAAAGCACAAAAATTAATATTTAAAGTACATGGCAGTAAATTTTGAAAAACACAAATAAAAATATATTACAAAAAGGAAAGCAGTGAGGATCCTGTGTTGATGTCTTAACCTCATGGGGGGCATTCACTGTAATATCATTAAGATTAGTGTAAGAATGGCAGTAACACACAGGAAACACATTTTTGCTTGCTCAAATATTCATTATTATAATAGATAAAATTTTAATTGCCTGTTTCCCTTCAAGTGTAAATATTTGTGAGATAAACTTCTCTGTAAAGAAATCTTAGCTTAAGAAATATTTAAAAATGAATTATTTACGCAAGTACTTTTCCCAGTCTTTAAATATAGCCTAAGCATTTTTATAACTGAAAAGTAAGATTTATATCTTTATGTACAGATGATTTTATATGTACACATGTGATTAATATAAACTCAGAGTGATCATATGCTAAGACTATGGTTCAATAAACAAAGATATCTATAACAATGACAAGAAAGAGTAATTTTGGAAAACAATATCTTATATCAAAATTTTATTAATGTTTGACCTAAAAAAATCTTTCTGTTTTCCCTCAGGCTCTATATTCTTTTTAAACTCTATTAACTGTTAAATTCCTGAAATTGCAAAGGACAAAATGAATTTCATAAAAAGCTATTTACCTCTCTCCAGAGAAATGGTAAAAGTCCAAGTAAACGAGCTAAGATTACAAATAATATCTTTCTAAAAAGACAGATGTTTTAAAGAAACTCTAACCATGTAACTTGTTCATTCATCTACCAAAACTATAATTAATAGAAAATAAACATCTGACTTCAATGAATAATGAATTATTTGACTTTTGAAGAACAAAAATATGTGTCTTTCATGGATTTTCACATTGAATTCAATGGAAATAAACAGATCAATGTTATTTCAACTAAATAAAAAAGCTCTAAAATAAATGTATACTGGGGCGCCTGGGTGGCTCAGTCGTTACGCGTCTGCCTTCGACTCAGGGCATGATCCCAGGGTCCTGGGATCGAGTCCCGCATCGGGCTCCCTGCTCCGCGGGAAGCCTGCTTCTCCCTCTCCTGCTCCCCCGCTTGTGTTCCCTCTCTCACTGTGTCTCTCTCTGTCAAATAAATAAAATCTTTAAAAAAATAAAATAAAATGTATACTAAATTCTAGCTTGTTCAATTCATAAAAAAGTAATACATTGACAAACTCTATAAGCTGATACAAAATGAGTGCATTTAACTAGTTTAATTTTTTTAATCACATAGAGAATAGCTCATCAACAATGTTTATTGAACACCCCTCTAGGAGGATAGTTAATAAATACTATTAATAGATAAGTCTTTTTTTTTTTACGATTTTATTTCTAAGGTAATCTCTGCACCCAAGATGGGGCTCAAACTTACAACCCTGAGATCAAGAGTCACATGCTCTACTGACTGAGCCAGCTAGGCACCCCCTCACCTGGTGTCCTAATGTCAAATTGAAAGTTTAGTAAAATTTCCAAGGTACGTAAATACAGGAGAATGACATTTTATGTGATAGTTTTCTGGAAGAAATGTCTATTTTTTAAATTAATTGGCTTATAATTTAATATTAAAATAAAACTTGATGCTTATATGTAATTTGACTTTTGAGAAAGTAATGAATTCAAATTTCATACTCAAGAATGCCTTGGCTATTAACTACTGCTCCTCAGATTACTTGAACAATGGCTGGTACATAACAGATATGCAATAAACATTTATTGAATAAGAATATGTGAATCGGGCGCCTGGGTGGCTCAGTCGTTAAGCGTCTGCCTTCAGCTCAGGTCATGATCCCAGGGTCCTGGGATTGAGTCCCACATCGGGCTCCCTGCTCTGTGGGAGACCTGCTTCTCCCTCTCCCACTCCCCCTGCTTGTGTTCCCTCTCTCGCTTTGTCTCTGTCAAATAAATAAATAAAATCTTTAAAATATATATATATATGAATCATCAAAATATATTTGGGGACCAATGATACTTGTTTTAGTGAATTTTTACAATGATCTGAATATATCCTTTGATGTAAAAGTAATCTTTAAAATCTGTTTTTATTTATGGCTTCATAGGGGGTGGGGAGAAATATATAGAAGTGTATGTATGTGTGTATGCATGAGAAAGAGAGAACTTCTAGACAAATTTCATCTCACAAATTGCTTGCTTTGAAACATAAGCATTTTACTTATAAAAGAGTACATTTTGTTTCCATTTAGATCACATTATTTTTAAATCATTTCAAATGGGCATAGTAAAAATGTCACCTAAGCTGCAATACATTCAAAAGCGCATTTCAGAAGAGGGGCACCTGGGTGGCTCAGTTGGTTGAGCTACTGCCTTCCGCTCAGGTCATGATCCTGAAGTCCCAGGATCAGGTCCTGCATCTGGCTCCCTACTCACTTAGAAGCTTCTACTCCCTCTGACCCTCCTCCCTCTCATGCGCGCATGCGCGCTGTCTCTCTCGCTTGCTCTCTCTCGCTCTCTTGCATTCTCGCCCTCAAATAAATAAAATCTTAAAAAAAATAAAAGCGCATTTCAGAAGGAAAGAATTATATGCATTACATATGCATTATATATATAAATGACTATATATGTAATGACAAAACAAAAATGACTGGTTTGAAAGCAGATCAAAGAACAAAAATGTATCAAAAACAGTCACAAGATCTGAAAAATTACAGATATTTGAAGTCAAAGATATTTAGAAAAATCAAAGATGCTTGGACCCATTTAGTAACAATTCAATAATATCAATTATAATTTAACGCTGTATAAAAAATGATGTTAATATAATGGGTATGAATAACCACATAAATTTTGTGTAATGGATTTTGACAGTTCAGGGAGCTTTGTTCCACCCTCAACACATTCTTGGCTATGACAGATATGAAGAATTTTTGAAAAGTTAACATTTATTTTTTTATTTTTTTTTAAAGATTTTATTTTATTTATTTATTCATGAGAGACAGAGACAGAGACAGAGAGGCAGAGGGAGAAGCAGGCTCCCAAGGAGCAGGAAGCCCGATGCGGGACTCGATCCCAGGACCCTGAGATCATGACCTGAGCCGAAGGCAGACGCTTAACCATCAGAGCCACCCAGGCGCCCGAAAAGTTAACATTTTTTAATGAGAAATTACACTGACCTTGGGAAAAGTAATCCAGATTTAAAAAAAAAAAAAAATCTCAAGGGCTATGCAAATAACCAGATTTACCTGGTTTGTCCACATGGCAATTTTGCCAATTGTCAACATGGTGTGAATATTTGTGTCCTCCCAAAATTCATATATTGAAATTCTCACTCACAAAGGTGATGGTATTAGTGGGGTGGGGGCAGGGGAAGGTTAGGAGGCGGGGATCCACCCTCATGATTGGGATTAGCACCCTTATAAAGGAGGCTCACAAAGAGATCCCTCGCCCCTTCTGCCATGTGAGGATAAAACAGAAAGCTTGCCACCTGGAAGAAGGCCCTCACCTGACTATGCGGGCACCCTGATCTTGGACCTCCAGACTCCAGGACTGAAAGATTTAAGTTTCGGTTTCTAAGCCACCCGGTCTGTGGTATTTTGTTATAGTAGCCTGAAGGGACTAAAACAGCTGCTGATGTACCTCTCCCTGAAACTGGTCTTCGTTTTCTCATTAATACATGGGGACGGGGTCTGCTCACCACTGAATACAACTCTTTATTAAGGTCTTGAAGAATATTATGGCCCTTCTAGCATTTAGTCCAACTTTCTCAAGAATTCGTGGCCAATTCAGTTCTTCTTTTACCTCATTTGACTCATTGTCACAATAAAAACTGTCCCTCCCTTTAATAACCAGCTAATAACCAACCTCAATTATCCTATCTACATCATTTTTTCCTCAAAAAGTTGCATCTTTTAGCTCTTCCCCATCCCTTAATCGCTTAGATACACATCTGCCATTATTCTAAGTTTCCTCTTTGTAAATTCTTCCAGCAGACTAAGCAGACCTGATACAAAGAATCCTTCGTGCCCTATTCTCCTGCAACAGAGTTTAAGTATCTAGAGATTCCAAGACGAGACTGCTGATGATTTCCTCTAGGACACTTTCTATAATACATGTAGTTTTCTTATTTTTCTCACCATTTACATTATTTTTCTTACCATTTGTAATCTCTTCTTCCTTTTCTCAGGCCTTTTAAGAAGGATGAATTCTGAGGAAAACTATTTTGCTAAGAGAGGTGATGGGTGCAGACAAAAACTGGGGTGGGGACAGATGGCTGAATTTTTCCATCTTAAGAAAAAAAAAAAAGAATTAGAAAAACCCAGTGATAAGAATTTGAGGTAGAAGAAAGATATAAGAGGATTAGAATGTGGGTCAAAGAAGAAAAAAACATGTTTACAAGGAAGAGAGGGAGAGAGATTTTTGGCAGTTCTCAAGGCCTGAAGAAATTTTGTAAATAAGAGAAAAGGCTAACACAGGCATGTCTGGAGTGTTTTGTGGTTTGATGTGTGAAATGCTTCCTTCTTTCTTCTCACCATGAAACCCTTGGAAAACTTCACATTTCTTACTGAAGTAGAGAAGCTGAAGGGATCCATTTTTAGAAAGGCTCCCTCTCTGCTGTTTTTCCGCTAAGCCCCATTTACTCCTGTTCCGTATTTGCCTCTGAAGAAGCCAAAGAAGCTATGTTCCCATTTCAACGGGGAAGCAAAAAAAGTGAATCATTCTCTGAGTTCTTTCCTAGGCCCAAACACCTGATAACACCTAAGAGTCAGATCCCAAACATGTTCTAGACGTTAGCTTCAAACACACCTCGGCTGAGCCTGGCATCAATATCCCCCTGTGGTATGAAATAACCTATTGTTCACCTGACACCTTTGATTGGATCCTACCCTGGATTCCTGGAGGGACATGTTCCCTAGACCTTTTTTCTAATACAAACCCTTCGCCCCAAGCAATAACAAGATTCACTCCCTTTCTTTTCTGTGTATCCCACTCTGTCTGCTATTCTCTACCTGTCACACTGTTCAGTAAACTCTGTTTTCACTTTTTCTGGCTTGAAGTTGATTTCTATCCTTCATGAAACCAAGGATTCTCTTGGTGGGTCCTGTGGGATCCTCCCCTGGGTCCTCGGACTCAGCCTGCCTGCGTCATAATCAGTGCGTTGGGGGTTAGACATATATTTATTTCTTTGTGGAACTTCTCTCAAAGTTCGAATTACAGTTCCAATTAAGGCTAATTATATCAGCATTCCTAAAATAAACTACAGGTTTTACAATACATGCCTAATACAAATAAAATTCCCTTTCTCCTCTGAGCAGACTCATCAACTACTCAGTGGGTAATAAATTTGTTTCCACAGAGTTTCATCTGCGAATTATGTTATAAAATGGCTCCTAGTGATTGGCTGTGACGTAACGGAAATCCACCATCCCTTCTCTTTATTACAAAATATAGGCCCTCTGAGTTCTGCCTATTGAACATCTTCTGTACATTCATTCAGAATCTGAAACAGTTTTATCCTTTACATGATGCCATTATCCGCAACCATTAGGGTGTCCCAGGGTCTGCCGAATTACACATTGATTTATTCATTCTTTTAACTAGTTTCGACGGATCTCCTATGTGCCAGGCATTTTCTAGAAGTGGACATTGAAAGCTAAACAAAATAGACATGGTTCCTGTCCTGCTGGAGTTTACATTCTAATGATGACCAATAAAATAAACAAAGAGGAAATATAGAAGCATAAATGCTAAATGTGTTGCAAACCAGAGAGACTGATCTAAGAGATTGTGATAAGAAAATGAAATCTTTATGAGACGACACTCTCTGAAAGCCCTTTTTAATCATTTTTAATTTTCATATTAACATGAGCAATTCAAAATTGTATATTAATTTGATTATTTCCTTTAATGAATTTTGCAAAGTGCAGAAATGGCAAAATTGTTGTAAGGTACATGTTTTGCAAGCCTGGTTACTTTTTAAAGCAGCATCCCATAAATCTTGATTGAAGAATTTGCGACTGTCTCTTTTGAGTTCTCCAGGAACATTCAGGGTTTTCTTTGCTATACTCTTGAATGAATTTATATCACTTTTTCCTATTAATGTCAGCATGTTTTTAAGTTCCATTTTTGCCAGGCGTAGAGTCTTATTTTGCTTGAGGCTTACTTGACCATTTGTATTAGCAGCAGCTGTTGTATTATCTGTGATTAGATTTCACCTGCATCAATTCATTTCTCTCACCATCCACAGTTCAAAGTAAGTAAATAAACTTAAAACCAGCATAAGAGACAACTAAGGGCACAGAGGACAAAATAAATTCAGCACCTAAGTAATAACCCACAGCAAAATAAAATACTATTTTTTTAAATTTCAGCACATTAAGTGGAAAATACAAGCCATATATTTTGGATAAAACTAGCAGGTTATAAAGTAGAGCAAAACAGGCTTCTTATGAGAGGTAATTAGCATTATGCAAAGAGAGAACAAGATATTAAGACTTGACATTCTAGATTTAGGGTCTCTACCACCCCCTTCTAAGTTGAATTTTCTTGAGAACAAGTTTTCCTTAGAAACAATGCCACACATGATGGCTTAATGTATATGTCAACCCAGGGAAGCTAATTTAATCTCTAATGTGATTTTGGGGTCAATATTGTACTAGGGCATCATGTATCTGGACAATCATATATAAACAATGCTTATGAAAAAGATGCTTTTTCAGATGAGTTCATTACAAATTAGAGTAACACCACATGAACAAACAATATACCATGACAGAGTTAAAAGGCAGAAACAGGGGCGTGTGGGTGGCACAGTTGGTTAAGCGGCAGACTCTTGATTTTGGCTCAGGTCATGAATTCAGGGTCGTGAGATCAAGCCCTGAATTGGACTCTGCACTCCAGTGTAGAGTCTGCTTGAGATTCTCTCTCTCCCTCTCCCCCTGCTCGTCCTTGTTTGCACCCTCTCTCTCTAAAAGAAATAAATCTTTAAAGAAAGGGCAGAAACAAAAAACTGAAACAGACTACATCAAATCAAATAGAAATCATAGGATCTCTAAGAATATGAGACAATAACAGTCTGAAATAAATGACAAAGATCGTTACTTTCAGAGTCACCTCAAGAAAGCTTTTGCTCCGTCTGCCATCCCACCTAAAATAGAGCCCACAAGATGGCATTTGGCTCACACTTTCATATCACCCTGTGCATAATTCTATCATCAAATTACTGTTGTTTTACTTGTGTTTCTCCCACTGTGTTATGACCTAATTGAGAAAAAGAGACCAAATCTTCCTAATTTCTAACACATAGAAGCTCAAAACATCCTGAGAAACTGAGTCATCCCTACATTTCAAAAAAAAAGCAGGTTTAAGTAGATTTACAATTCATAAGCTCTCTGGTTTTACATTTTACATTTGATAGTTTGCCAAGTTGATTTCAGGACCAAATTCATTAACATATGCGTGACTGTCCTATGCCTGTCCCTTCCCCCCCTCTACCCCCCCCCCCCCCCCCCCCCCCCCCCCCAGCACACTCTGAGGAGATTAAGTTTCTATCCTACTGGTTCCCTGGCTTGAGAGCCCAAATCAATCTACATTACCAAGAAAGGAGAAAGTAAAAGCAAGGAGGTTCAGGCTGGGAAAGAACAGTGAGAAGAAAAAAATGCTTTTGAGAAATGCTGCTGTGGGTTGTGACTTAGAGTCTTACTGACCTTTCCCTAGAAGCACAATTCAAGTATTGGAATGTCTTTTTTTGTTTTTTTTAAAGATTTTATTTATTTATTTGAGAGAATGAGATAGAGAGAGCATGAGAGGGGGGAGGGTCAGAGGGAGAAGCAGACTCCCCGCCGGGCAGGGAGCCCGATGCGGGACTCGATCCAGGGACTCCGGGATCATGACCTGAGCCGAAGGCAGTCGCTTAACCAACTGAGCCACCCAGGCGCCCTGGAATGTCTTTTAAAACACTTTTTTCGCTGACTGGACTGTGCTGCTTTATGAACTCTGCAAAATTTGGTCCCTGTGAGTTGCTGGTTTTTCTAACCTTATATTGGAGGAGGTAAATATCTAGGATTTGGGACTTAAACTGCAGCCATTCAGCTGCATCTCAGATTAGAAGCTTTGCTTCAGATTGAGCCAAGAATTTACATCAACCATGACCATCTGATTTTGGGGGAATATGCTACAAATAATAAAATTTTAACAGGTAGGGGACAATCAGTGTAGGTCTGAGAATATAGCCACAAAATCAATGCTGAGATCAGAATTCCAATTTCTTTTGTGAATGCATGGGTTCAGAAGTGCCTGTGTACTCCAAAGAAGATGCTTAAATGAAACTGTATGGATTTGTGAAATGAAAGTTACTTTACCTTAAATAATAATAATAATAATGATGATGATGATGATGATGTAGTATATAGCAACAATAACATCTAGCATTTAGTAAGTGCTTTCTTTGTGCCAAGCACTACTTTGAGGACTTTACAGACATCATTTTATTTAATCCCCTCAACAATTCTTTGACTTAGGCAATGGAACTATGTCCCATTTCAAAATAAGTAAACTAAGGCACAGGAAGGTTAAGTATTGGGTCCGTAGTTAAGCATCAATCAAGTGTTGGAGCTTGGATTCAAACCTGGGAAGTCTGGCTCTAAAACATTCACTCTTCCCCACCATACTATGCTATCATATTTCCTAAGAAGCCAGAATCCTTTCTAGGTAGCCAGCAAAGGTCAATGTCAGATTGGATGGGATCAGCTGAATGCTATTTTCCTGCACCTGCAGTGAAAAAACAAACAAACAAACAAAACCCAGATCGTCCAAGGGGTCTGAATGCTATTGTGGGGCTTGCAAATAAGCAGTCTTTGGACTGCTTTCAGCTAGAAAATAAAGACATATAAGTAGCATGTGCTATGGATCGGAGTAGTGTCTTTGTGTTTGGCACATGTCAGCGGCTGAGACACTGTGGGGTACAAATCTGCAGGGTACCTCATAGCATACTATCCACGTACAGACATCATCCATGACTTCCTCTTTGCAGAGGATGGCCTTACTGTTCCTGAGTAGGTGCACTGCAATGTGTGCAGAGTCTGAGACTTATGTCAAGTGCTAAAGAAACATGTCAGCTGAAAAGGGTAATGGGCTCCACTTTCACATTCCAACTGGCATATCTGTGAGAATGGGCTGTTTGCCAAAGGACATTAAACTAAGCCTTGGAGAAGTAGAAAGAGCTCAACCAGATTCATTCAGTAGAGAATTAGGATCAAAACTCATTAAAACTGGATTCCTCAACTGCTATTGGTAAAACTAATCAGGACACAGTGAAAGTTGGTGCACCCAGGCTAGGACTCACTCTCTCATGAGATTGAAACCTTAACGCTACCTTTCAGCAATTGATTCAAGCTTCACAAGTATAAATTAATAAAAGAACAACCTGAGTTACGTGATCACCTATTTTCTTTAAAAACGGCAAGTGCCATCTTATTTGTCTCAACATGAGTCATCTAAGGAAATAGAGATCAAACTATCAATGAGTAGGCCTTTTCTTTTTTTTTAAATTGAAACTTGCCATTATGTAACTGAGCTAAAACAAATTTTTAGAATTAGAATGGGCCATCCATGCCTCTGAGGAAATCTAGTCAGCTAGCCTGACAGTGTTCATATTCAGAGATATTTACTCTTTAGTCAAGTTTTTGTCTGATTAATGTGGTCTTTTTTTTTATTGATGTTATTTTATTTGATGGGTAGCCTTGTGAGTAAATGATGAAAAAAATGAAAGCTAAAATACATAGCAATGAAAGCCAGCACTACAGAAAGAAAAGAGCTAATTTTAAAAGGATTATTCTTCATAAAGTCAGGAGCAATTTTAAAGAAGCAGTTCATATGACAACTCAAATAATGAACAGCGTTGGAGTGCTGGTTGTTCTCTCCAAGGCTGGCACACTTAGCTAAGTAGGGAGGGCGTATGAGGAACCAGGAGACTAACTGAGGGAGAACAATTCTCCCATCTCAGGAGAACAGATTAAAAGCATACTCATTTTGAAGAACTAAAGCAAATAATGATATCTTGGTCAACTCTATGTGTTAGAAAAACAAAGCTAAGGGAGAGATGAGTTAATGAATGAAAATTAGAAATATGAACTCTGCAGTACCTGGGACATTCATACCAGGGCTGGGTTAATTTATTAAAACTTGCATGCACTGGGAAACGTAAAGAAAAACAAAACATTATCTGTGCATTATCCTGTACTTTTTGCCCTGGGGAGCAACATCTTTACTTATTTAGAGATCAACCCAGCACTTTTTACTGCAGACCACAAATTGCTTACAAACTTTCATGTTGATTTTAACTGGATTGCCAGATTTGCCTCACAGCTTGAAGCAAATCACATCCTATAATATCTGATAAACAGAGACGTTCTTTTTAAACCGTGCATGTTCCGTTTAAGGGAAGTGTAGAATTGCTTCAGAAACTGTCTGGCCCATCCGTAAATTCTGTGGACGCTTCTGCTCAAAAGTAACCCTGGCACCAAAACATTCTGGGAAAATAGTCCTTCAGGAGCGAGCGTATTAGCTCAAGATATTAAACTGTCATAGTACAGAAAGTGAATATATTTTTAAAAGTCAATTTTACATTTGAGGTCTACTGGGTACATATTTTTATTTAAAAAGTTCTACTTTTTCAGGATAAAGGTGAGACTCTAAATCTAGGATGCTTTTTCTCTCTGTAGTAGGGAAAAAAATAAATTCCATACAGGTTTTTTTTTTTTTTTGATAACTTATAAAAGAATACTCGTTCACATACACAAGCACCTTCATCTAAAAGAAAGTTTTAAAGGAAAATGCTTATGTCTGATTTACAGCTTCCTGAAAAATAAAGTTATGAAGAATGTGTTTGTTCTGAACACATCAGGAGCAATTTAGCTGTCTAGGTGAAATCACAGCATTTTGGTAAACCAGTGGACCAAAGACAATGTCTACTACAGCATGTTTCTCTGTGCTAGAAAAGGGAGAACCATTGTACTTTAAAATTTATTGTTTCTATTCTGTAAAGAAACACTGAAAAATAGTTCTTGTCAGAAGTTAAAATTATTACAGTATTAAAAGAAAAAGGTCTGTAATATATTTTTATTTGAACTAGAATTAAAAATAGTAATATTGAATAGAGCAGTAAGTTTATGCATTTACACTTCATTCTCAGAATGAAAACTTATTCTTGTTCCTATGCATATTTAAATAACAACCTGGGTTTGGAAAATTACTCAAAGAGTGTATTAAAAGGCCTGTTGAAAAATTAGACTTTATTTCCCAAGACCTAAAAAGACCTAGTAATGAAAAAATATACATATTAAAAGTAGAGTGGATATAACATTTCTTTTCTTTGACACATGAGTGGTCGGATATTATAAAATTGTTATATTGGAGTCTATATCCTCTGAGGGGATATATGTTTATGTACATATCCCCATGTACATATATCCCCTCGAAGTGGGTTGTTCCTTAGCCTTAAGTTCATTAGCCTTACCTCTATGCTTCACACTTTTTATTTAGAAAGTTTTGCCTCTCGAGAAAGCACACCAAATCTGTAAGTGAAGTGGCTGCTACAATTGATATATAAGAGCTGTGCATCATGGGCGCCTGGGTGGCTCAGTTGGTTAAGCGACTGCCTTCGGCTCAGGTCATGATCCTGGAGTCCCTGGATCGAGTCCCGCATCGGGCTCCCTGCTCAGCAGGGAGTCTGCTTCTTCCTCTGACCCTCTTCCATCTCGTGCTCTCTGTCTCTCATTCTATCTCAAATAAATAAATAAAATCTTAAAAAAAAAAAAAAAAAAGAGCTGTGCATCAGCTCCTGTCTCCAAGGAAAAGACCAGCGTGGGAAATAATTTATAGTAATAAAGTACCTTGACCTCCTTTTCCCACCATTCCCTTCTTATGTTTCCCTCCCCGCCCCCTTCTCAGACTTGTCCCAATAGGAAGAGAATAAAACTAAGTATCTACTCTGTGCTACATGCCTTGCTGGGCACTTCATCAGTTTAATTACAATATATCTGAAACTGTTTCAAGATTTTATGGCTAATAAGCAGTAAGTGATGCTTGAAAAGAAAAGAAAAAAAAAAAAAAGTCCAATATGTTTCTTGCCTGACACATAGCTTTCCTTTTAAATATGTCTATGATTGTTTTGAATGACAACATATAATTTAATACTTTTGAAGTAACTTGTTCTCTGTTGTGTTTGCTCTGATTGCCTGAAAGAAAAATACATGTATTTTAAATTTCTTCCTTTAATTAAATATAGTCTATGAGGGATAATTTCTTATTAAGGTATATTAGTCTTATATCAAAATATTTTTGATCTCAGTTTTTTTTTTTTTCCTTCTCTCCACCAGTCCAGGAAAGACTGTTTCTGAAACCATAGGGGCTGTTCACCATTTTCAAACACAGTGCCCTGACACACTTTTGTGTCCTATTTCAGCTACTACGGTGTCCTCTTCCTAAAAGGGGGGGCCCTTCTCTGTGTTTTCCTTGGGGACAGAACCCCAGGCAGGATCTGCATCTTACTGATTTTCGCAGCTCCCACATCTGTCCAGGACAGTATCTGGGTTAAAACTGTTCTTGGTTGGTTATATTATATATATATATATTTAGTCTGGTTATATTATGTTGCAAATTCCCCCATTTCCTGGAGGGCTTTCAGAGAGCTAAAAAATGATAAAGGAACCTCAAAATAAATTTCTAACTCTGTATTCATAAAAATAGCAAATCTAAGTTAGGAAACCCCTTTGATATGAGGGTAGGTCAAAGAGGATATAAAGCAGCTTCACTTTTTCTCTCTTCAAGGAAATTAGTTAATGATAAGTATAAAATGCTTTTATTTATTTTTTTTAAGATTTTATTTATTTATTTGATAGAGAGAGAGAGACAGAGCAGAAGCAGGGGGAGTGGGAGGGAGAGAAGCAGGCTCCCCGTGGAGCAGGGAGCCCAATGCGGGACTCGATCCCGGGACCCTGGGATCATGACCTGAGCTGAAGGCAGTCGTTTAACCAACTGAGCCACCCACGTGCCCCCAAAATGCTCTCTTTTAAAGTGCTATCTTGATGGAAAAGGTACTGGATTTTTCTGTTCATAGGCTAGGTCAAAATGAATTGTAAGAACTCTAGCATTGATTTCCTTTTGTGCTTTACTGAAAGTAGCTTTTGTTAAATGAAGTATCAAATGAGTTTTAGCTAAAATTATGCCTGAGCATGAATTACATTTGAGACTCACCCTGATAGAACTGTTCATACAACTCTTCTTCAACTTTATGTTGGACTGGTAACTCAGAGACCATAACTTAAAAATCTGGGACGCCTTCCTGCTACAGACTGAATTGTGTTCCCCCCCCAAATTCCTATGTTGAACTCCTAGCCACCCCTATCATGGTATTTGGGGACCAGACTTTGGAAGACAATTTCATATAGAAGTCAAGAGGGTGGCGTCCTCATGGTGGAATTAGTGACCTTATACAAAGAGACGCTGAGAGGTTTTTTTGCTTTCTCTCTCCGCCATGTGAGGACACAGTGAGAAAGCTTTCATCTTCAGGGCAGGAAGAGAGCTTGCACCAGGAAATGAATCCACCAGCACCTTGATCTTAGTCTTCCCAGCCTCTAGAACCATAAGAAATAACCTCTTTTGTTTAAGCCACCCAGTCTGCAGTATTTTGTTATAGCAGTCTGAGCAGACAGAGACACTTCCCAACTGGTAAGTTTGCAAGAAGCAATGTAATAGCAGATCGCTCCTGAACTAAATTTGAAGCTAAGTTCCCACATGTAGACTGAGTTTCAGCTTCATAGCACAAAGCAATCTCAAGATCTGTCCTCAAGGCTGGGATACCCAGTTCTCCTCCATAGGTAGTGGCTTCCCTTTGGATTCATCAAGTTTTTCTACTCATTGATTCTAGGAAAGCCTGTGAGGACCATCCAAAGGTTAAAATAGATAACTCTTTCTTCAGTTAACACTTTTCCATCATTTTCAGAGTTAAGGAAGGTTCAAAATCTAAGCCTAAAAAGCCGAAGTTAGGGCTTTTACCTCGTGGAGCTAAAGTGAGATTTTCTGACAACCTCAGGGGGCAAAGCTCTTCAGGAAGTGCAGGTCTATGAGGGTTTCATCAAAATCTGACATTGTCTGGGTTACAGCATCTGCAAACCACTGTCTTTCACGTTGCTGGGGAACAATGAAGATGGGGCAAACTATCAGGCATCTATAGGAAAGATTAAAACTCATGCAAATGACCAGAAACTTTTCTCCTTTGAATCCCAGCCATGAGGGTCAAGAAATCACCATTTTCTTATACATTTCTATAAAAAACAGTGAAGTCAAAAAAAATTTCCACTTAAAGTTGCAGAAATAAAACCAACAGTAAATATATTCACAGTTTGGTTAGAAACCACTCAGTTCTGTCAACAAGGTTCACATCATTTAGATCAAGTTCCTTGGATAAATTAGCAGTTTTCATATGTCTAGTTTACATGGGCTCAATTATAGGTGTGGTGAAATTGGGGTCAAAGAAATGGCAGAGGTTCAGATCTGGTTTTGATTACCAAGGTTTGTAGAATATGGTTTTGTGTTTAACTCTTATTGTAACTTTGCCAGTGAGTGTTTGCCTAACCTCTGCCTCACGAACATCAAGTTTCAATTCCCTAACATACTTCTGTGCTTTTAATTTGTATCTTCCAGCTCCTTGCTAGAGTCCTGCTGTTTCTTCACACTCCTTAAGGCTGTCCGCCTGCATTACTAGCTTCCATATGGATGCTTCAGTCATATACCGCATCCAGGCAAGAACTCTTCTTGGATCTTTCCAATTAGAGCAAATCTGTAGTATTTAACTTCTAACTGTACAAGTAACACTGATTTGTAATTAGTAAAAGACTTCGAAATGAGCTTGTGGCCAGTATTATACATACTATTAATTTCTTCCAATCTATAATTAATTCACAATAGCATTTAGTTAAATGCTAATTATAGGAAATTTGGTCTTTTAGGACCAGAGTTATTACCTTTACAGATATATTCTTTTCTTTATTAGAGAACTCTCACTATTTTCACCAGAAGTACAATTTAAAATTAGTATTATGTACATATGAAACTGGATGAAATAATTTCCTGTTGAGTGAATGAGGTCTTAAGCATACAACCCTAATTGTTTATGATGGCTTTCTATATTCAGATCTCTTCTACAGTAGGATATTTAAAAATATAGGTATTGAAAACTGTCAAGGCATAAGTAAAGAAAATTGCTACTTGTTGACTCTAGAAGATATAAAGACATAAAACTCAACCAAATGACAGATTCATAATTTTTGTCTTTTGGGGGGAAATTTCAAGTATTATAAAAATGTTTTTGAAAACACAGTATTAACATTAAGGCTTGTTAAAAGAGCGATAAGACAATCACCTCTGTAAGAAATGCAGAGCTAATTATTATGTGTCCTAGAGAACATCAATGCAACGAGGCAACTGATGGAAACATGGTCCTGTTTTTATTCAAGTTGTTTCTCGGCAAAAGGCCATGGTATATTATCTCTGTAGAAAAGAAATTATATACATTTAGATATATAAGATATACAGGACTCTAGAATTTAGAGTTGGCATTTACTTATAATATCCCCATCCAAAAATATGAAGATGGAAAGAATTGCAGAATATTTCTGATAAAATGATACTTAACCCTTCCATCCCCACTCATCCATTTTGAGTATTTCCCTTGCTGTCTCTGCCTGAGGCCTGAGGATCCTTTACCTGTATCTTTGCATTGACATTCTAGGTTGCACTGAGGAAAGCTTTTTTTTTTTTTTTTCTTGGAAATACAGAATTTTCAGATACTGGAAAATTTTGAGGGTGGGATGGGAGAGGGAACATGGGAGAAAATGAGAGAAAGTTTTGGATTCTTTAGTAATTTATAAATAAATAGTGTTTGAACATCTTTTATTTAAGATCCATATGATATAAATATTTATGAAATATGGAAGACACTTAAATACAATCTTAGCTTTTTATCACTTTCTCTTAAAGAAACAACTATTTTCTCATAAAAAAAATAAATGAGGGCGCCTGGGTGGCTCAGTTGTCAAGCGTCTGCCTTTGGCTCAGGTCATGATCCCAGGGTCCTGGGATCAAGTCCCACATCGGGCTCCCTGCTCAGCGGGAAGTCTGCTTCTCCCGCTCCCACTCCCCCTGTTTGTGTTCCTGGTCTCACTATCTCTCTCTGTCAAATAAATAAATAAATAATCTTAAAAAAAAAATAAATGAAAATACTTGTCATGATATTCTGGAGGTGCTTAAGAGAAACAAGAATGTACCTAAAGACTTATAGAAAGAAAGGAAGGATTTATAGTTCAGAGCCACATAAAGCAGTCCAGAGTATTAAAATAATAGATCTTGAGGGCCTTATGCTAAGTGAAATAAGTCAGACAGAGAAAGACAAACACTGTGTGATCTCACACATGCAATTAAAAAAACACACTCAGAGAAAGAGATGAGACTTGCAGTTACCAGAGTGGAAGAAAGGTCAAGAGGTCCAAACTTCCAGTTATAAGATAACTCTGAAGGCTTTTTGCTTCCTCACTTTAGTAGTGTGTGTGTATGTCTATATACATATATATATATATATATACATATATATATATACACACATATATATACTTAACACTCTTCTTCCAGTTTCATTGAGAAATAATTGACATATATCACCGTTAAATTTAAGCTGTACAGCATGATGGTTTGTGGTAATTATTTTGCATTATATGTAAATCAATCAGTTTAGCTAACATCCATCTTCTCATGCAGATAGTATAAAAAGAAAGAAAAAAGGGAAAAAATGTCTTGATGAAAACTCTTAAGATTTACCCTCTTAACAACTTCTGTGTATATCACGTAGCAGGTGTTAGCTATCATGATCACATTGTACCTTACATCGTTAGTACTTACTTATCTTATGAAAATAATGTAAAAATTTTTCCCATTTGTTTTTTAGTCTGAGGGAAATATGCATAATTAGCAGCATGTGATTTATACAACAAACTCTTTAGACATAGCCTACTTGACAGCATCATATTTTACAATTTTTTTTAGTCATTTGTTTGCTTGTTTTAAAGATTCATTTAGTTAAAAAGCAATCTCAGTTTTAAAATGACATAAGGATGTCATTTATATGGTGATACACTGATAAATGTTTAATATTTCCTTTTGCTTTTTTCCAAGTCTTCTGTTAAAAATCTAAATTTCTTATGACATATAAAAATTTGATGTCCATACTATCTTTACAATGCTATAATGTAAAGATATTTTTATTAGCAAAAAAATCACACTGAAAGGTTATCATTTTATATCTTTTTTGAGATGTGGCTCCCAATATTTTAGTTCCTTTCAACTAAGATTTTAGAATTTTTACCTCCGGACTAAAAAACAAATGGGAAAAATTTTTCCATTATTTTCATAACTGAACATGTCTAGAGAATAAAGTAGTTTACATCTTCATGAATTGTTAGCATTTTTCAACTATGCCAAATACCATATTATTTATACTCTTTAAACACCTACAGATTCTCTCCGAACACGATGCATCTTCCCTACCCCATAGATAGAGATGGACATTTTAAAATACTAAAAATGTCTCTACATTTTTGCAATATTACCACAAACATTGTAGAGTAAAGGAATCCAAATTTATTATCTTACTGTTGTGGAGATCAGAAATCTAAGTGGGCACTCAGGGCTGCATTCCTTCTGGAAGCTCAAAAACAGTGCATTTCCTTACTTGCTCCAGCTTCCAGAGGCTGCCACGTCACTTGGCTCCTGGCCTTGAATCACTGCAGTCTCTGCTTCCATCATTCCATCTTCTTCTCTGCCTCCCTTGCTTCCCTCTTCCCTTGTGATTACATTGGGCCCACTCTGATGATCTAGGATAATTTCCCATTTCAAGATCCTAAATATAATCACATCTGCAAAGTCCTTCTGGTCATGCAAGACAACATGTTTAAGGATTCTGGGGATCAGGACATGGACATCTTTGGGGAGATTATAATTCTACCTGCCACAATTGCCTAGTCCTCAGTGTCCACTTGAGATGTTCGGAGCAAAAACTAGAATGCTTTTAAACTACTTTTGATTATGTTCCCAAAATCTTTAAAAAGCACCTTGAATATAGAATAGTGTTTTTGCATTGCCTGGATATGAACTGCATAATTTTTTCCAACCTCTTAATTAATATGGCTCAATTAATCTATATGTGGAACTTAAGTGACATACATGGGACATAACAGTAGTTACTGTGCATCCAGGAGTTGCTTCCTGCAATAGGATAGAAGATGTCCAGTTTTTGTTAATGACTAGAATTCACTAGAGCCATGTGAGTTTCTCAGCTCCTTGATGGTGATCATATGCATGGTTGTCAACTCCTTAAGCATCTGTAACAGGTATCTGGTAGCCACTTGAGGATTGGTTGAATGAGCATATTTTCAACTCCTTCTCATCCCCCAAATAGTTTGTATCCTTAAAGGATATTAAAGAAGAAACGTCAAATTCAAATTTGATAAGAAATTCAAATTTCTCATTCCTTTCCAGTTAAAGTTTGCTGATATATAAAAAAAACTAGCTACTTAAGATTTACCTACTATGAATTAGTTTCATTTACACACACACACACACACACACTACCCCAAAGTAAGCATAAATGGGCATTCTGTAAGCTACCATCTCCAAGGGAAAAAAATGGGAACAAAATTTTTATTTTCCTGTGTAGGTTTTCTTTAGATGTAGCCATATGCCTTATGCCTTTATTTTCCTAATTTCTTAAGTTCCTTTGAGAATAGGCTGTATAATTTAAAAGAGTGTGTGTACACACATATATATGTGTGTATTTATATATATTTATATATGTGTGTATGTGTGCGTGTGTGTATATATATATATATATATATAGCACATATATATGATGTCTCTCCTTTTGAATGCCTAGGATGCTGGAGGAACTTTTTATTTTTATTTATTTTTAAAGATTTATTTATTTATTTGAGAGAGAGAGAGTACACAGATGGAGAGAGAGAGGGAGAAGCAGACTTCCCGCTGAGCAGGGAGGCTGATGTGGGGCTCAGGACCCTGGGATCATGACCTGAGCCGAAGGCAGACGCTTAACCGACTGAGCCACCCAGGTGCCCCAGCTGGAGGAACTTTTAAATTATCTTTTATCTATGAGATAAAAGGTAGTTTCATATCTTGGTAGCCAAAAGATTATCTCCTGACCTTCAGTCTGCTCTCAGAACATTTCAACAATCTCAGTCAGCCTGAACTATCATCACTTTTAGTCTGAACATTCTCCTTTTGTCTTCCTGAATACATATAAGCTCCCTCTTTACTTCTCCCTTAAGGAACTGAGATTATTTTTCAGCTTACTTTTGTCAATGAGATAGTGCAGATTTAAGGTTAAACAGGATATTCAGTTTCTCCAATTGAAAAGTTATTACCACTGTACAAGACTATGCTAAATTCTTGAAACCCTAGAGAATCCTGCTTCAACATTGAATTAGATTGATGATGTAGGATTGCAGTTATATATTATTAAATACGAAAATGGAATTTTTTTCAAGCTTAGGACATTTCACTTAAAAATAAAATATGTATTATGGAAAGTGATATAGATTTACTCTAAATCCTCTTGTGTTTGTTGGAATTGGTATAACATGAGGAGGGGTGATGACAAAAAGGGAAAAGGGTACCTGGGAGGCTCAGTTGGTTGAGCAGCCGACTCTTGATTTCAGCTCAGGTCATGATCTCAGGGTCATGGGATCAAGCCCCATATGGGGCGTCGTGCTCAGCACAGAATCTGCTTGTCGCTCTCCCTCTGCTCCTCTCCCTACTCACATGCACTCTATCTCAAATAAAATCTTTAAAAAAATTAAAATAAAAGGAAAAGATGTCTTATCAGGTGGCTTGGTGTGTGGGTGGCATTTCATCCGACAGGAATGCTCAGCTCTCAGGTCACGAATAACATGGGGATATAATAATAAAGTAATAATTCAGATCATTCAGGTAATACAAATTGTTTATTAAAACATGGTTGGGCATTGATGGATCTAACATTTCTATCTAATGTGTTGAACTTCAGCACCAGTTAAACAATTGTGTTCCTTTCTGGTATACTATAAACAATTCCTATATATGTATTCCAATATACTTTATAAGGGTAATGAAGTCATGAGAAGGGGCCTCTGGAAACAGATATACATCTTTTAAATCCTTATTTAGAAGTATAATTTAAAATTTTTTATGATCAACTGTTACTTAACCTGCTGTGATTTAATGAGACATTTCTCCCAGAACTATCATTGATGTAATCAGGAATATTTTCAGTAATCCCATAATGGCAAGTTTTTTTTCTTCCCTTTCAGCTGGGTTCTTTAGAGGATTATGAGGCAGCACAAATATGATAGTTTAGGATAAAGATGCAAAATTAGGCTTGGATTTCTCAGCCTAAATATTTTGAAATTATTATTTATCTTAAAAATATTTTCTGTTTAAAAATTTTCAGGGTGTTTTCTTTACTCAGTATGTTAAACATTAACATCTCATACATATCTTATTAATGGAATTGATTACAAAACTATGAAGGTTTTATTATGTTTGTATTCAATATGAGTTAGTTCCATAAGGACAGAGACCATGTCTTATTCATCCATTTCTCAACAAATCACGTGGTATTTGATGTAAAGTAGGTCTTCAATAAAAGTTTTCTAAATATCACCACGAAAACCTATTCTATAGAGAAACAGCATAGCTATATAACTAGAAATTAGTGAGTCTTATAACCATAAAAGGCTAATTTGATTACTATATAATACTCAACCATTTGCTTTTGTGGGCATATGAATACAAAACTAAATAGAATAATATTTATGATTAAGGCTATAACTTGTGAAGACACATGGCATGAATTCAGCAGGATACCTTAAAATTTTTTTTAAAGATTTATTTATTTTTGAAAAGGGGTGTGGGAAGATCAGAGTGAGAGGGAGAGAGAATCCCAAGCAGACTCCCTGCTGAGCATGGAGGAGCCTGACGCAGGGCTTGATCTCATGACACTGAGATCAGACCTGAACTGAAACCAAGAGTCAGATGCTTCACTGACTGTGCCATCCAGGCGTCCCCAGGATACCTGGAAATTGTACAGGCATTGATGAGGACTGTAAACTTTCTTGAGTTGAGAACTGATAGGTAAATGGGCAGAGGGAATAGGATAAAGATATATCTGTTTAACATTAAAGAGGTAGCCGAGAATATCTTAATTTAAATAGCCAAGGGAATATGCATAAAACTGTTAAGTCTAGGGTGATTCTCAGTTGGGACTGATTTGACCCTCTTCCCCACCTGGGTACATCTGTCAATGTCTGGAGACATTTTTGGTTGCCATAACATGGGAGGGATGCCATTAGAATATAGTGGGTAGAAGTTAGGGATAATGTTGAACATACCACAATGCGCAGGACAGCTCCCTCATAGCAAATAATTATCTGGCCCAAAATTTCAGTAGTCCTGAGGGTGAGAGACCCTGAACTAGAGGCTAGCAATCCACAGAAAATAAACAGAGTTCTCCTGTGTGTGTCCTTTCCACAAATAGGAAGACTGTGTTCTAAGGGAATAAAACATATTAGTTTAAATATATTTTAAAATTCTGTGTAATGTATTCTTCCAAAGAAGTCATAAACGATCTTGAGATATGACTGGCTATTTAATTATGGGCCAAAATCTAGATCCTGGTGATTCTACATCTATTAAAAGTGAATATTCATTGTTCTTCTAATCAGGTAGGCTTAATACATGTTCTTTTACTTAATTACTATGAATTTAGTTGAATGTTTGCTACTAGAATAAAGGGCCTCTTTTTTTTTTTTTAAAGATTTTATTTATTTATTTGACAGAGACACAGTGAGAGAGGGAACAGAAGCAGTGGGAGTACGAGAGGGAGAAGCAGGCTTCCCACTGAGCAGGGAGCCTGATGCAGGGCTCGATCCCAGGACCCTGGGATCATGACCTGAACCTAAGGCAGACGTTTAACAACTGAGCCACCCAGGTGCCCGTAAAGGGCCTCTTTATTAACTGATTTTGTACATTATCTAATACATAAAAAAAAAACAATAAAGTAGAATATGTCATATTTTCCAAGTGCAAGTAAAATTTTATATGGTTTCCACTAGGGAAAAAAAACCCAAAATTTTGTTACAATTTCTGGCATTACTCCAAATGTAGAATATTTTATGAAAAGATGTGCTTATGTTTATGAGTAAATCTATAACTTAACTTTTGTCAATAAGTTGGAGATGTTATTTAGCAGTCAATGTAGTAAAAATGTCAGTCAAGGAAAAGATGTTTATGCCAAAACTATAGGTTAGGTTCAAGTGTGCAGTCAGAGAAATTCAAAATTCTAAAAAAATTAAATAAGAGTTAGATTGTACCTGAAGAATTGTACATAAATTAATGGCAGAAAGAAATCCACACAGAATCCAGAAGCTGTATTTTTGGGTCTCAAAACTGGCCTAATAGCTATGAAAATCTAGATGTGTTTTCTCCAAATGTAGAGAAGCAAATCCCTGCCACTTTGCGTAAGACTACAAATCTTTTGAGAGGTACAGGACTCAATCAAATGAGGACCTGTTCCATCTTCAGGAGAAGGAAGTTCTGATAACCCCAAAGGTTAATATTGGAAAAATTCATGTGAAACATGGAGGTCAATTTAGCTCCAGAGGTGTTGAGGTGAGCTGCAAAACCTGTTAGTGAACTCAAATGATCAGTTTGTATTCATTTATTCATCTTAAGTTGAGAACAGGATTTTCTCTAGGTCATAGTCTGCTCTTGAAAAGTGCAGAACAGGCTCACTCACCTGATAGTCTATCCTCGGCAATCACTGCTGTTATAAGGGAGAATATTAGTAATAAAGGAAAGCAATATCCCCCCATTTCCGCCAAATGGAGGATCTAGGTAATTCTCTCTTTATACAAGGAATGAAGGATATACTATATATATCTTCATCTTTGCCAGAAATAATTGCCCTTTATTGTGTTTTGGGGGAAAAATATTTGTGTATTTCTCTTTTGAGAAGTGACAATGTAGAATTCTCAGAGAGTAAAGGATCTCTCCAAGAATATGTTTTATTTCACCTTTAGTTTCTGGTTTCTCGGTCAATATACATACTGAGTTTTAGCAAATTTTTAATGGATTTGACTTTGCTTAAAGCTATTAATCAGAATTATATAAAGACAATTGCTCATGCATTGCATTTATCTGTAGAGAGAATTGAACTATTTTGAAATAAGAGTAACTTGAGTTGCAAACTGAAACAACCCACAGAACACTCTAATATCCAATTGGCACTTCATTAAATCTTTACACAATTACTTACAATCTGTGGGATGAAATATTTGCTACAAATCATTGCTAATATAGCATCTTAAATAACTTCAAAAATGAGCTGGTACATTTCTATTAGGCAGTCTAAATGAACAATTTAAGAAGTAAACACACCAGCATTTTATACTGTTTTTTCCCCTTCACATTTCTTTATATTGCTGATTATTTTTTTAAAATACTAATATTCACAACTGGGAGAATTTGTGATAACAGGATAATTTTTCAGGAGAATTTAGTCACCCTGAGTCCCACTGGCCATTTCTTGGGAAAGCAGACTTTGGCATGTGAGGTTTTTATTTAAGAAGTTCTACAATGAACTTTGCTTTCCAACTCCAAACCCCTTTTGTGCATTTCTGGGCACCTGGAGACTATTCAAATGTAGTACAGACTTTACTTCATTCATAATACCCACTCTCCTAAAGAAAGTTGCAAAAAAAAATGAAATAAATCTGTCTTAACTTTAAAAGAAAAAAAAAAAACTTTTTGGAATACAACTTCATTGGATTTATATGTAAGCCTATATATAAAACTGCTACCTTATATGTGGAGTCCCCAAGACGAATTCACCAGTTTTTAATAAGGAACAAATGACATTTCATTATTTTGGTTTCATCTCCTTGGTTTCCAGGTACTCCAGTGTTGGATGAGGAAGAACAGAGCTCAGTGATAATTTTAAGGTTTGTTTTGTTGGTGTTTCTTTACTTGCTTTTAAAATAGTGTCTGCAGGCACCTGGGTGGCTCAGATGGTTAAGCGTCTGCCTTCCGCTCAGGTCATGATCCCAGGGTCCTGGGATCGAGTCCCGCATCGGGTTCCCTGCTCCTTGGGAGCCTGCTTCTCCCTCTGCCTCTCTCTCTCTCTCTGTCTCTCATGAATAAATAAATAAAATCTAAAAAAAAAAAAAAAAAAAAGTGTCTGCAATGCAACTCCTAGTTATACAAAATAGAACAAAGTACTCCGTAGGAAGGGTGTTAGTATCCTTCCTCAGGTTTAGCAACAGTGTTTCTAATTGGTTATGTGAGCTCTTTGGAGAAAGAAGCCAGTTGGCATACGGAATCCAGCAAACTTCTAGCAGATCCCCAGCGCTGTTTGCCTGGAGCATAAATATGAGACTCTTACTACAAATTGTCCCAGGCGGTCCCTGTCTTGTCACTATGGAAGATAAAGGCAAAGAAGACCTTCACATAGACCTGCAATTAATTGAAAGAGACAAGACCAATGGGCCAACTCTTTTTTTTTTTTTTTTTTTTTGAGATAGAAAGAGAGAGCCAATGCGATAACTCTAAGGTGAACCACTGTGCTGGTGTGAAGGGGCCTTGTCTGTAGGGGTAGGGATGGAGAGGGGAACAAGGAAGGGGTGGGTGTCTTAGATCAAAGCATTTGTCCATATCCATGCTGTAGTTAAATTCTCAGGCACAGAACTGTGCCCAGCAACATTTTAGTGGATCAAAAGACCAAGAACCTTGATTCTCTTTCCCATTCGGTGTGGTGTTTTCTTACTTGGATGAACTTCACAATCTTTCTTTCAGTCATTCCCTTGTTGCTGCAATTGCCCACGAAGCTTATAGCAGGAATCCCACTTAGGGATGTGGAATGTCAAACACCATCTCTAAACTTTTAACTTTGGCTCAGCCAGAGAGTGGCTGGGCCCCGAAGTAGCTCAGCCTATGTATGCCTAAAGTTTCAAAAGGTCTCATGAAAAGAGTCACATGCATGTCTGTTCCTCACCCCAGCCTCAAAATGCACTTTCTATTGCATGAAAACAGTTCCACTAACTTCTTATCCTCACTCCTGAAACATAATTGCTCATATCAAGGGGCAGGTCACCTTTCCTCTACCCTACAGCTAAGACACTGTTTGGTCTCCCCCAAAACACTTTTTCTTTTCTTCCTTCCATCCTTCCTTTTCTTTTGAAAGGTGTTAAGAGCAATAATTCTCCAATATTTCATTTTAAAAGACTGCTTGCTCAATGTTTGTATATCTAAAACTGCATTCAAATGGCTTCCTTTGAAAATAATCAGTTCTAGAGTTAAATTTAAATTTCACTATTCAGGGGAAGACCCCTTAGATTTAAATGATAGTGTTTATTTTGTGGAATTATTTTCATCATATTCTTTGAATATCATATCCACTATATGTAGAGAATAGCTTATACATTTTGAGTTGAGTAAAAGCATTCTGGGGGGGTTTCTCCATTTAAAGAATATTTGGGGGAAAATATCTGAATCTTATTCTAATGAATATAGTAATGTTTCAAGTTTTAATGGATCTGATGTGTAGAACTGAGAATCTGGCATGGTCTTCAACTCCATGAGGAAGAAATTAATCTCACAATTATAACTTTGGGTGTGGTATAAGGAAGCTTGAAATTGTGGTCTGAATTGCAAAAAATAAAAGCAGGTAGCATACCCAAATTAGCCAAGACCAAATGCTACCTTATTATCATATTTGTCCAGATAAATTTTATTTATATTTTAAAATTTCAGTCCTACTTTATTTTCCCCCCCAAGAGGTTCATTTTGTTTGCAACCATTGGCGGTCAGTAATAAAGCAAAGTCCAGGCTATACAAATGTTTCAGTTTTACAACAAGGATTAAAGATTAGTTGACTTTTTTTCTTTTTTAAGAAAATACAACAGTGAAGAAGGGTAAACACATTTAAAACCCAGAAACAAACATTTACCTTTATAACATACACGGAAAAAATGCACATTTTTGCTAGTTATTTTCTTTTATCAGGGGAGCTACTCTTAATAAGGTATGCAGTCGCATCCAAATTGGCCCATCCAATGAATATGTACCTTCCTGGCACAATTTAATACTGATAAGTAGGGCCATGTCTTTTAAGCTTTTTGACACTGATGATTTCTGGACCTTTCTTGTATCACTGGCCTTCTCAACTCAAATACCAGTATTCACCAGAGCTCTATCTTTGACCTTCTGATGCTTTCAGTTGGCCTCAACAACCACTTAATTGCTTAAGATTCCCACATCTGGAGGCGCCTGCGTAGGGCTCAGGCGGTTAGCGTCTGTCTTCAGCTCAGGTCATGATCTCACGGTTCTGGGATCAAGCCCCATGTCTGGCTCATTGCTCAGCAGGGAGCCTGCTTCTCCCTCTCCCTCTGCCTCTTTCCCCTGCTTGTGCTCTCTCTGTCAAATAAAATCTTAAAAAAAAAAAAAAAAAAAGATTCCCACTTCTATACCCCTAGCCCCGTATGTTTTTCTGAACTCCAGACCCCTCCCCATACTCAATTATCCCCAGGCCATCTTCATTTGCACACTTCCAAGTTTCTCAGATTCAATATTTCAAGTCCTTTTGCGACTCCATCACCTCATATTCAATCCACACATCCCATCTATATTAAGAACTTTCAGAAAGTTCTCTCTCCATGCTATGATGACCTGAACCATTCATCTAAACATCGCTAAATTGCAGCAAGCAATTTTCCTGCATCCAGTGTGGCACCTCCCCCCGCCCCTACCCCCCCCTACATCCTGCCTATTGCTGACAGACTGCTTTTTCTAAAACACAATCTCTTATCAGTCAATTTCTTGTTTTATAAGCCTCCTGCTTGCTACAGGCAGCCTCCGTTTGCTCAGATCTTTCTAGCATTATATCCGTCCACTTTCTGCATATATATACTCTCTTCAGTAGAATGGGTTTTCCTGCAACTCTCCAATTTGGCAGGATTTTACACTTCTGTGTTCACAGATACTGAACCTGGCATTCATTTGTACTTATTCTCCAATCATTTCATCTAGTTAATTCTTATCTTCCTTCAAATCAGTTCTAGTGTCAATGCACTCAGACTTCTCTGTTCTGCAGCATATGCATGTCTATGCATTTTCCTCATCGTGCCTTGTATCCTATGCACAACATTATCACAGCGCTGATTTTTCTCTACCTCTGTATTGACACTGTTATCTTTCAGTGTGAGGTTAGGTCTTTTTTTTTTTTTTTTTTAATATTTTATTTATTTGAGAGAGAGAGAGTGCATGAGAGAGAGAGCACTAGAGAGAGCATGAGCCAGAGGGTAGGGGCAGAGGGAGAGGGAGAAGCAGACTCCCTGCCCAGCCAGGAGCCCAGTGTGGGGTTCGATTCCAGGATCCCAGAATCATGACCTGAGCTGAAGGCAGATGCTCAAAAGCAACTGAACCACCCAGGTACCCTGAGGTTATGTCTTATAATACTAATTAACATATATAACTTCATTTAATCCTCACAACAAGCTTATAAAGAAGTTATTCTTATTATTACACACCCTTTTACAGATTAATAAATTGAGGGAAATTAAAAATGCAAAACTAACAAAGGTCACACAGTAAATGGCATAGGGAGAATTTAAACACAAGAAATGAGATTCCCAAACTCACACTCTTAACTGCTAAATTATATCATGTTTATTCCTAGGACACAGTCTCTGGTACACAATACCCACTCTATAAATGTTGGTCAAGGAATGAACGAACTCTCAATAGTGTGCTTTCTCTTAAACAGACATTATAATAAAGATGTCATGCAAGAATTATAATGGGTAGAAGTCAGGAGCTGAATACAATATACTGTTATATAAACGTTCACTAATTAAATTAATTAAGGGTCTGCTATACCCTGCCTTTCTTTTGCTCCCTATATAAAAAGCACACACTATTCTTGGACATTAAGGTTGCTCAGGTCACCTAGAGAACACTAATCTTTCCTGATAAATTCTCTTTCATGACTGCTGTCACTGGGTAGAAGACACACAAAAACCATTATATCCCCTTTTCTCTCCTTTGAATAAACCAATGGGGCCCTCGTGCTCTCATAATATCCTGCTCCTGCAGAAAATGAGTACTGTTCCAGGAAAGTCACTTCTTATTTTTGTGTCTTAACTTTTTCACTTAGAAATGAAGAAAGATTTAGGAGAGAAATATTTGCCTAACACTTCAGAAGAGTTTGGGGGATAGTAGATAATGAAATAATGATTTCTAAAACATTAGCAGATTTGCAGACAAAAGTTGCTGTGAGATGCAAAGATGATAAGAATTTTAGGGAAACGGTCCATTTAATAGTCATTCACAAGAGAGGTTTAATTCTAAGAAGTGCTTAAAGAAGTGCTTCGATTTAGCTCTTAAAGTCCAAGTGATTATTTTAGGACTTTAAAAAATGCCAACTGGGATAGAAAACAAATAAGCAAGTCATAAGCATGGCAACTTTGCTAAAAATCAGATTCTGTTTCCTAAATTTAAAATGTAGTAAGACTGGTTACTCTGTATGGAACTCAACAAAAAAGTTTCAAAGAAAGCAGAAATAAGCACGTTTTATAACAACACAAAGTGTTGTTAAAGAAAGAATCATAAAAATAAGATCATTAAACACATTCCATTTCCCAGATGCTTCAATACAGATTTTAGGTATAAAATAACATAGGAGATACCATTTCTATATTAAATATCGGAAAAGAGACCATAATAATTATAAAGGCGGGTAAAAAGTATTATCTTTTGTTTTTATCATGTTAGTAAACAAAAATGCATTGACCTAAATTTCCCTTTGGCACAGAGTTGGATTATTTTCTTCAGACTACTAGATTTTCAGAGAATTCTTTAGGAACTTAGTTATCAAGCTTGAATGAAGATATATTACAATCTATAACCTTTTCCTCTATAAAGGATAACTTTTTACTAAATTATCCTCAATTATGACCTATTAATCTAAGTGAATAATTCTTTTCTTTCTAATGCATTTTGGTTACCTATATCCATACTCAAGAAAAAGGCTTTAAAATTTTTTTAAGCATAACTTTTTATTTTAAGGTAGATTAAAACTCACAATAAGTCATGGAAATAGTACATAATTCCTGTGTACATTTTACCCAACTGTTTCCAGTTCCAATACCTCCAATACCAAACAACACTGTCAAAATCAGAACATTAACACAGGTTCAATAATATTAAGTCAGGTAGAGGCAAAGGTAAATTTTTAAGTCATAGGTAGATGATAGACAAATGATTGGTAGATGATAGAAAAATAGAAAGATAAAAGATACACAGAATGATAGATACGGTTTCATTCCTTGAAATAAAGATGGAAGAACGGGTAATAAATGACTTTAGTTGACATGAAAATGAGGCAAACTTACTCTTTATTTTTTGCCATATAAACCCCTTAGCCCCTGTTACTCATTCTCCACATCTCCTTTAGACACACTGTTATCACAATTATTCATGCTATTTCTGGCCATAACCCATGACACTGTCCTTTCCCTTCCACTCCTTTCTGATTGTCCCCATCCTCCTCTGTGATGGCTCACAGCCAGCATTACTTCAATAACTGGCTCAGGTCCTCTGCCTCAAGACAAACTCCTGCCTGTTCTCTTGATACACAAACTAATCATTTGGTTTTGTATTTTGTAGCACTCATGCATGGACAGTACATTTTTCTTTATTATTGGAAATGCCCTCTATTATTATTTTCATATTTGTCTGACTTCTTGCAATAGATTATAAACTGCAAACGTATTTCTTCCATCACTTTTGAATTCCCCTAAGTGCACAATCAATTGTGCATATGGTGAAGCTTAAAAATGCTTGTTGAATGAAAGCCTACCTTTGGCACTAAACCCAACAGAGCAATTATAAAAGGACATATCTCCTTAAACACACTGCAAGAAATCTATATGCAAATGGAAGTTTCAGGAACAATCCAACTATATTCCTCTTTGGCATATATTTGAAGGTAAAAGGGATGGAAAATCAAGAAGAATTATAATTGAAGTGACCTGGAAAAATTGAATCTAAGGCTTTGTCTAGTCCTGCCCACAAAAATTGTGAACATTAAATGCTTATTATCTTAAGCCACTAAAATATGCAAAAATAGTAGACATTTGTTTTAGCATAAGATAGCAGTGCAGTCCTTACATTAATAACAAACTATTTAAAAATAGTTTTATGACTGTGAATACATTACAGTATGTGATGTGTGTTTGTTATTTCCAGAAAACAATGAATAATGCACATTTACTCAGAAATCCTTGAAGAATTTGACATTCACTATATTGAAATCAAAGAGAAATAATAATAGTGAAACACTAAAAGATAGCATCTGTGCATTAAACTTGGAAAAAAAATCATAAAAATCAAGCTAAGGTTGTATAATGTTGATAATTAGACACTCTTTGAGGGGCTTGGTTTTAGACTAAGGCCATACAAGTACAAGGTTGCTGAGTAGAATGGAACTGAATATATCCACAATTTTTATATCTATATTATACACTGATAAACATATTTATGCTTATTTTAATAGGTAGGCATGCTTTACTTTTAATTATACATACCCACATACCCACATACCAAGAATAACCAGAAGTCCACTGATCCTGTTTGTAACTGATGGCTTCCAGTGTGTCCCTAAGATCTTTTTTGGATGGAGGTTGTCAACTAAGCCTTTGACTGTCCAGAGCCATCAGCTTTATCCTATATATATTACATTTGCCTAAATTCAGTCTCTCTTGTTTACTTTCAAAATCTTATGTCTTTATTGTGAAGGAGTCACCACTGTGTGTGGCCATTTCTTCTTGGGTGTTCACATTTCTGAATTCATTTTCAATTGACTTGCATAATAAAAACTCTTTTTTTTTCGGGCGCCTGGGTGGCTCAGTTGGTTGGGCAACTGCCTTCGGCTCAGGTCGTGATCCTGGGGTCCCTGGATCGAGTCCCGCATCGGGCTCCCTGCTCGGCAGGGAGTCTGCTTCTCCCTCTGACCCTCCCCCCTCTCATGTGCTCTCTCTCATTCTCTCTCTCTCAAATAAATAAATAAAATCTTTGGAAAAAAAAAAAACTCTTTTTTTTCAAAACATGCTTATTACAATCAACATATGCTTATTACAATCAACATAAATATTTAATAAATTTTATTATAATCAGATTATCAACTAGTCACTTGAATCTGAATGTTACATTTGGAAAGGAGAGCAAGATGACCTGTTCATAAGATGATAAGCAAAGGACCAGAAAGGTTATGTGACTTGTCAAAGATCAAACAATTCTGATACTGGAAGTCATATTCTAATTTTAGTTTTCAAAATTTTAATTATAAAATACTTTAAACAGATACTAGTATAGGAAATAATATAAAACCCAGCTATATACCAATTGCTGGGGTGTTGAACAGCTAAGATTTTTGTCATATTTGTTTCAGATCTCTGTCGTTAAGAAGAAAAGAGAAAAAGAAAGAATACTGATTTTTCAGGTGGATATTCTATTCACAAAGCCCTGCTGTCTGTCTCTCAGCTTGGAATTATTGCTGCTTTTTATTTTTATGAAAGGTTAATAGTAAGTTTACTTTGCAAAGGACTTTCACCTACTAGCACATTTGATTCTCCCTATACACTTGAGAAATACTTAGGGTACATATTGTTCTCTGTATTTTACAAAAGAATGAAGCATAGACATGTTAAATGATTTTCCCAAGATGTCAACAACGCGAGTCAAAGAGAGCTGGACCAACCTCTGACTGCCGGCCTGCATGGGTCTTGCTGTACCATGCTGCATACGTTATAAGGTAATAACTCAATATCAGAACATGAGTACAGCATAAAGAGAAACACATTTCAAAGCACAGTTAGAACTCTAAATTTTTAAAGAACCTAAACCTATCAATATTTGACCATCACCAGAACTGCAAACTTACCTAGAATATGTTAATAATCCTTTCAGACTCCCATGAACTATTAGTTGATTCTTTATTTTGAAGTATCACTTTACCCCTTTCCAAACACTTTCACATAGTTTCTTTAATTGTCTCAACAACCCTACAAGGAGGGAATTTTGTTAGTCATCTTTTTGCCGATGAGAACATGGACTTGCTGACAATGCACACGTTCATAGTGGCTTAAGCCAGGTGTCCCCAATCTTTGCTGCACATTAGAATCAGCTGGGTAACTTTAAAATCCTCAAGACCCAGGTCATGTTCAATAAGAAAAACAAATCAGATTGTCTAGGAGTGGGTTCCGGGCATCACTAAGTTTTAAAGAGCCCCGGGGATTCCAGCGTGCTGCACAGTTTGGGAGCTACTTAGACCACAGGGAGTTCCTGGTGTTGCTGGTCCTGGTGCTGCCTTTTCTACCATGTGCAAGTGTCCTCACACAAGAGCTTGCTGTCTGTCTTCGGGACATCAGTACTCTCAGTGTAAGAAGATTCATGTGGCCCTGCATTTTGATTTTTCATTCCCTTCATGAATAGAAACAGATCTTTATATAACATGCACTCACCACACCATTTTCCACCCCACATCATGCTACAGCTGAAATGGTAAGTTCACCATCTAAGGCAGTGACCTCTAATGACCTTGATTCTATTTTTAGTTCACCTTGTCTATGGCCTATGAGTTTATCCTTGTTATAACAATGAAGAAAAAACCTGTTTTTTTAATCTGAATTTTAAATCCACAATGAAACTTTGAACACCTTCTGTACTTTAAGATGGAAACAGAAAAGTTATGAATCAATGAAATAAATCACACATTATCTACAAGCTTCATTTGCCAACAGAGTCTTGGAAGAATTCAGGAGGCCAAGGTACTTTCAGCTATTCTCACATAACCTAGAGGATGATGTTGTTTTTCCCAGGACCCGCCTCTTGATTGCTTATTAGCAGTTCTCCAGGAAACCTCAGCCCATGTATCTGCCTCTCATTTGTGGATCGTAGAGTATTTGGGAACCACAAAACCCAGAAATCATGTTCAAGAAAGATCTTATTTTCACCACCGTACAAACATTCACAACATTAGAAATTTTCCAGGTGGCTCTCTGAAATGTGGATATAGCATGCTCCCCTAATCTGGAACAAGAAAGAATGGCTAAGAAAATCTGTGCTCTAGTCTTTCACTCCCTTGTAGAACATGGGTCCAGAAATGAGAAGGTATGAAGCTTCAGTACAGTTATTGTCTACTGTTACTCAGGGTCTTTACTAGTAAACACAAATTATGAATTTATATCATGTCTGACTCTATATTCAAGAAGCTTCCTAGATTTGTAGTGGCCTGATAGGAAAGGCCAGACGTAGTACCAATATAAACAAAGGAATTATTTCACTAGAAACAATTCTAGTATTAATTGATCCCACTTCATCATTTGGTATCATTTGGCTAGAATATATCAGCAGGCTTACCTTTCTCTTATAGTTCAAGAAAAATCATCCTTAAGACCATCACACGCCTCACTGAACTTTTTATTTCTACATGAGAGAAGTCAATCTTCAGATATAACTAGTACTGAATTAATTTACTACTCAAATTAAAAGTAATTGAAAAGTACTTTATATAACTTAACAATGCAGACTAAAGATCCCCTTAATTTTGACACTGTAAATCTTCTGAATTTTAATCAACATAACATTTTCATGACTCAAATACCCTTTTCAGGAGGAGAAATTTTTTAATGGCATTAATAAAAAATTTTATTACCTAATGAAACTGCTTGTGATGTCCTCCTTTAGAAAAGCCCACTTTTTAAAGACTAGTATATAGGCAAATAATTGTGCATGAATAATAATTAAAACAAATTTAAAATTAGATCAAGGTTTTCTGAATGATATATGTATCAAATAATTTATATCCTATATTTATATATTTAAGGTGCTAAAGTATATATTTAGATTATATATATAATTTAAATACTTTAAATATATTTATATTTAATACATATTAAATATATGTATATATTTACCTTGCACCTTTGTATCTATGATTTACCTGAAACTTATTTTTGTGGATGATATGAGGTAGTGAAATTTTCATTTTACCATAGAGACAATTGTCCTAGCAAAGTTTACTGAAAATAAAAGTCCTTTCCCCACTGAAAAATAGTGACAACTCTGTTGTATACCTGTTATATCTGTGTGGGTCTGTTTCTGTCTGTACTCTCTTCTGCCCCATTGATCGATGCCTATCGCTGGGCTAGTATGTTGTTTTTACCACTCTCACTAAATAATATAATCTCTAATGAACAAGTCTTCACACCTAGTTTTTCAAGAGTGCCTTGGCTATTAGAATTATCATTTCCATATAATTTAAATCGGCTTGTCAAGTTCCCCACTCCTACCCCCCCCAACACACACAACTGTTGGGATCTTGAATGGGGTCTCCTTGAATCTGTGAATCAGTTTGTACGGAACTGACATCATTTTTTTAAAGATTTTATTTATTTATTTTTCTTATTTTAGAGAAAGTGAGAGAGAGCAAGAGTAGGGAGAGAGCAGAGGGGGAGGGAGAGGGAGGAAAAAGAACGTTAAGCAGACTCCACACTGGATGCAGGGCTTGATCTCATGACCCTGAGATCATGACCTGAGCTGAAACCAAGAGTTGGACGCTTAACTGACAGCCACCCAGGCACCCTGAGAATTGATATCTTAAAGTTATTTATTGTCTTCCAATCAATGAATATAGTATATAACTGGATTTTAATATTTCTTAATAATCTTTTATAGTTTTTTTTTATGTAAAGTCCTTGCACACATTTTCCTAGATTTATCCCTAGGTAATTTTTTATGCTATTGAAATGACTTAATATTTATATATATTTTTTAAGTTTTCAACTTCTTGGTGCTTATATACAGAAACACAATTAATTTTCAATACTGATGACATATCCAGCAATATTTCATTCATTTATCAATTCAAATATTTCTTTCAGTTCTTTTGGATAGTCTATGTACACAAATCATGTTTTCTACACATAATGACGGCTTTTTTTTTCCTTTCCAAATCTTTAAACTTTTTATTTCATTTTCTTCTCATACTGCCTTAGCTAGGATTTCCAATACAATGGTAATAGAGGGGATACTTAGCTCATTTTAGGAGATGAGCTTTTAAGTATGATGCTGCTGTAGGATTTCTTTTATAGATACCCTTTATCATAATTAAACATTTTGCTGCTATTCCTAGTTCCTTATTCTAATTTGATTCCTTATAATAAATCTTTATAATTTAAGAGAACTTGAGTATGTATTCCTAATCCAAAGCACCTAATTAAAACAATTACAATTATTCATTATCTTTTAAATATTTATACCTCTAATTTTTATTATTTTATTCTCTAAGGTAGAACTTCCAGAATACTGAGTGATAACAATGATAGCAAGCATCATAATCTTGTTCCTGACATTAATGAAAATGCCTCTAGAATTTCATGTGGATTTTATTTGCTATTACTTTATTTAGAACTTTTACATCTATATTCAGGAGTTTTATGTCTGTATTTGTGGGTGAGATTGGTCTGAATCAATCACGAATCTCACCTGAGTGACATTTAATAGCCAAATCCTTTTCTGTGGGTCTAAGAACTTTTTGTTTTTTGTTTCCATACTACTGAATAAATAATAAGATACATTGCCTGATCTTAAAACTTTATGCTAGAAGGTTGCTATACTAATCTGTGATATAAAGACTGCCATTTTGATTAGCTATTTTATAAACTAATTAATATATTGGAATAAGATAGGGCGTACATCTCCCAGCCCCAAATTCCATGATGTGACATACAAAAAAATGTGATGAATCCAATGCCAAGTGAGAAAACAAGAAACAGTGTTAATAAAGCATAGGGATTTTATAGGATCCTTTAAAGGTTAGAAAATGAACAGTGCTCTAATCTATGGAAAAATTAAAGTCTAAAACAAGTGCAGGAGAAGGTTATTTTTAAACATAGGAATGATGTGTGGAAGCTTAGATCTGGAATTGATGGATGAAAGAAATGAGACATGCCCTGGAAAATTTGTCATGATTAAATGGAGGCTAAATTAAGAGAAGTTAGGACATCTGACAAAAACATGACAAATTATACAAGTGGACACCTATAGGAATATTTGTCCTAAGTAGCAGATAGTGACCACTTTATCTCCAGGTTTTAACACAAATGTAGGAACTGGACTAGAGATTCAGGACAATTCCCCAGGTAATTGTGGATCCTGGAAAGGACAGGGATGTCTCACATATAGGAGTCAAGTCCCAACTTTCAGTTACCAATTCAGACTTAAGTAAACATAAGAAGGTGAATAGGGTTTCTCAAATACAAATATGAGCAGACAGCCCCAAGTTCCCAACACTGGAAGAAAATCAACACCATAAGAAGAAACCAATTTCAACAGAATACTCAATGAAATTAATAGAGGCAATAAAGACTTAAAAATATATATAAATGTTATATAGCTTCATAAATATAAAACATGGTATGTCTCCCCACAATAAAGACTTCACAAAGACAAGTTTGGAAATTGAAATTTTCACCTTTGAAGTTCAACAGATAGAGGAAATAGCAGAATGGACAATCGTGAAGAGAAAATTGGCTAAGTAAAATGATTAAATTTAGGAATTTTCTCAGGATATCAGGCAAAAGGAAAAGGAAAAGGGATGTATATAGGTGATAAATTAAGAGACATGGATGCTGTATCCAGAAACCCAAAAATCTCTCTAATTAAAGTTTGGGAGGGGAAAAGAAGAAGAATGGGGGAAGGACTCCCTGAAAAAAAATAAATAAATAAGAGAAAGAAACAATAATCCAAGTCCTTTGCTTCTCCCTTTTAGTCCATTCTAAAAACTGTCTCCATGTTAACATCTTTTGCATAGTCTGAAGAAATCAAATAATATTTATTTCCCTAATTTTTTAATAGTCTTATAAAATATAATAATGAACACAATGGTAAAACTAATACTGAATTAAATTTCAGCATTTTAATTTCCCTTCAGTTAACACTGTTCTCCTGGTCCCATGGAGCTCAAATACGAAAGAGTATACTCTACTTGGCCAACATAGATATTTCCATAATTTTTCTCCAAATATAATTACAAACTTAAAATTCCAGGGAAATCATGATGGAAGGAATGGAATGACTGAAATTTGACCAACCAAATAACCAGTGTGCTAAACACTCATGTGCTGAATACAGAAAGTTTACAACAGATAAGGGGTAACAAACTGTTTTCTCCATCCTGTATCTAAAATCTTCATAACATGAACAAATTAGTACCCCCCCCCATGGTAGACTAGCCTTTATTATTCTTCAAACTGTTTTAAATATATGTAAATAATAAGCACCAGATCTGTTTTCTCTATGGCAACGGTAAATAACTTGTGGTGCTTCATCTCATTACTGAAATTATGTCTAATATTTCATAAACTCTATGGCAAATACTCCATATGGCAGAGGAGACCCATTCCTGCATTTGTGTTTGTTAGGACTGAAAATGCCAGTTCAAGTAGGTGCACTAACGTTTATAGCAGAATCAAGATTTATTAAAACTACTCCACAGAGCAACATTGTACAGCATTTATGAACTGTAAAACTGCTATAAAGGTCACTTGAGATGCAAAAGTTTAATTTGGAGTATCATGTTATGGTACAGAACTGCTACACTCAATGCTTGTTAAAATAAATGGTTTAAGGATATTTGTCTCAGACTGGAGTTTATGAACTTCAACAAAAATAATTTCATATCATCTCAAATTTTTACATAGGCTTGGTTTCTTTAAGGTTTGTTCACAAATCCACAACTTATCGCATGTGTAAAATAGCAAAGAAAACTGATACAGATTTGATCTCACTTTCCAAATTGTTTCAAAGAGCATACTGCGTATCATTACTTACCCAGCTTTCAACATTTACTATTTCGTATTGTTATTCATTCCTCTTTTGATACCAAGACGTGTAGGAATGGACAATTTCTCAAGAAATATAACAAAAGTGAACAAGACATTAAGTATTTGTAACAGGAGCATTTGGAAAGGCATTTTCAGGCAGATTATAGATTATAAAAAGTCTTAATTTGTAATATTATATTTATATATATGCAGACATTTGCAAAACAATCCAAGCAAGTAAAATGTAAAGAAAAATATCAGTTTTAGAGAGTTATCACTGTTAGTATGATAAATATTGTACAATAAAGTATAACAAAATGGAAACATAATATAAACAATATAAACAAAATAATATAAACAATAGTAAGCATTTTCAAAATTTTTCCTGTAGCAGATTCTCTTAAAAATAGTAAAAAATAGTATAAAATTATTTCTCTATAATTTGATTTTACATCAAAACCAATATTTATTATCAAAGATCCAAAATGTAGAATCAGCATATTACTGTATGTGAGATTTCTAATTAGCACAGTAACAAAGTATAACCCTGCCATAGTATTTGCATTATAAATCTTAGACTATAAAATACTACACTCATCTCTTGATTAATTTAAATAGTACTTTCATTAAATTTTAAACACAAAGAAGTATCGTGGAATTCAGTACTCCCTTTTGAAATAAAAATGGTGAAGACGATATGTCTCCAAAATAGCCGGGACTGAAATTTTCTTCCTATGATGGAAAAATGTAGCTAAAATGTTTTGCATATCTATAATTCACTAAGCTTTTCACTAAGCAATTCTTTGGAATTACTTTTCTTTTTTTCTTTTAACATCCTTATGTCATAGATGTTATCATTACCAGTATTTTCAGGATGGGAAAACCAAAGCTTGGATGGTTTAAATAATGTTCCTAAGGTCATCCAGACATATAGTGGAGTGAACACTTGAACCAGTGTTTCAAGTCTAATTTTTTTTTTTCTACAATTGCATTGCACCCTCTTGTTGTATTTATGCTAAGGTCTATTCGAGCAGGGCATAAGGAAATATCCAGGCAAAAGAATCAGAGATTACTGTGGAAAGTCTAAGTGTTTTAATCTGGAGGATCGTCTGTTCTCAAATATCCAAGGTTTATCTCTACCTGAAGTTGTAGGTAATATATTAAAAAAAAAAAAAAAGGTGACAGAATTCAGTTAATTACTTTGGGTCTGATGTCCTCTGAACACTTCTCTCCCTCTCACACAGTCCCTGTGCTGTTGTAAATCTCACTATCTATCTTTCTTTAACTTCTTATACCAGGGTCATGCTTTCCTGTCAGATCCAGCCAACCCAACAACACCCACCTCTTTGGACTGAGAAATTTGGAATAAAATGCGGTTTTTCTTGGCTAATAGTTCCATGACTCAGACCACAAACCCATCAGAAAATGCTTTGCCTTGAAGATCTGCTCAATGAGTACCACAGTTCATAATTAGTCTATCCACACCCATAACACAAGTTACCATTCTCTTTGAGGTTGGATCTTACCCAAAGCTCTTATTATCTCTGGAAGGTATGTTTTATTCCCCCTCAAATCATAGAATTTTATACAATTCCTTTCTAAACTTAAGACATTATTTACAGACATTTGCAAGTGAGAGCACATTTTTATATTATCTTTGTATGCTCATTCTCACTAACATCCCATGTATTACACAGAGTTGTGTAATGGCAGGAATATTTATAGATAGGGTAGTTATATAAGGTTGATTAATATTATCTGAGACAGGTCATCTCAATAATTTAAAGGATGAGCTTTGAAGAACTCTAGATAGAGGACAGAACTATTAGCAATTAGTAATTCATTCTGATTCAAGGAAATAAGTTTAACCCAAATATTCATAAATCAGAGTGGAGTTTAAAGGTTAGACATAAAAAACAGAATGATGTAGCAAGACTAACCCGATCATGACCAGGGAGCTCTTCTCTAGCTACTACTATGGCATTTCACCATCATCCTAGAGAAACAGGCTTCTAGAATATGCTAGTTGTATTGCTCATATAGGCAATTACTAATGTGTATATAACTTTACTTATGATATACTATGACTATACTTATTCTTTAATTATAAAGGCATTTATTTTTAACTAGTCCTTGAGTTATATTTTTAAAGTTTGGATTAAAAAAAACACCTTAAAATATATTACAGTGAGGGGCACCTGGGTGACTCAGTCGTTAAGCGTCTGCCTTCAGCTCAGGTCATGATCCCAGGATCGGGCTCCCTGCTCAATGGGAAGCCTGCTTCTCCCTCTCCTACTTCCTCAGCTTGTGTTCCCTCTCTCGCTGTGTCTCTGTCAAATAAATAAATAAAATCTTTAAAAAAATAAAATATATTACAGTGAGATACCAAATGTATGGAAACTAATCAATGATTTTGATTATGCAGCTGGAGATGTCCAGGTAGGCAGCAATGCTTTTTATAGATTGGTGGTTTTATAGAGAAATTCCAAATTGAGAGTACCAGTGTTCAGCAATTAACCATATTTATTTTAATCAAACCCAGAGACAGAATGTAGCTAAGAACATACACAGTACAGCAGCTCTCTAGTGCTGCTGGGGGTCCTCATGATAGAGAAAGACCACTAGAATCACTGTAGGCAATTATAATCTACTTCCCTTATCTTTCTGTCTCTACTGATCAGATAAAATGTCATTATACAGATACATCTCTCACCATAATCTCATGCTTTTTGTTTTTAGCACATAGCAAGAGTAACTAATTAAATTTGTTGTATAGCCTCTATTCAGCTATAATTGTGACTGAATGAACAGGAAAAAAAGCATATCAGGATCAAGAGAGTAGATATCTAAGGGATATGTTGTTTTACAGATTATTCATTTTAGATGAGTCTTCTCACTTAATTACAGAAATAGTTTAGATTTGAGGGAAATGATACTAAAAGTTTATCAGTTTCAAGAACTAATGAAAGGGGTACCTGGGCGACTCAGTCAGTTAAGCATCTGACTCTTGATTTCAGCTCAGGTGATGATCTCAGGGTCCTGGGATCAAGCCCCATGTTTGGCTCCCTGCTCAGCTGGGAGTCTGCTTGAGGACTGTCTCCCTCTCCCTCTGCCCCACCTCCTGTTTGCATTCTCTCTAAATAAATAAATAAATCTTTTTTTTTTTTTTTTAAAGAACTATTCAGATGCCTTTTATTTCTTTTTGTGGTCTGATTGCTGTGGCTAGGACTTCTAATACTAGTGAATAGCAGTGGTGATAGTGGATGTCCCTGCCGTATTCCTGACCTTAGGGGGAAAGCTCTCGGTTTTTCCCCATTGAGAATGATATTTTCTGTGGGGTTTTCATAGATGGCTTTTATGATATTGAGGTATGTACCCTCTATCCCTACACTGTGAAGAGTTTTAATCAAGAAAGGATGCTGTACTTTATCAAATGCCTTTTCTGCATCTACTAAGAGTATCATATGGTTCTTGTTTTCTTTTATTAATGTATTGTATCACATTGATTGATTTGCAGATTTGAACCAACTTTGCAGCCCAGGAATAAATGCCACTTGGTCGTGGTGAATAATCCTTTTAATATACTGTTGGAGCCTATTGGCTAGTATTTTGGTGAGAATTTTTGCATCCATGTTCATCAAGGACATTGGTCTGTAGCTCTCCTTTTTGATGGGGTCTTTGGTTTTGGGATCAAGGTAACGCTGGCCTCATAAAATGAGTTTGGAAGTTTTCCTTCCATTTCTATTTTTTGGAACAGTTTCAGAAGAATAGGTATTAATTCTTCTTGAAATGTTTGGTAGAATTCTCCTGGGAAGCCATCTGGCCGTGGCTCTTGTTTGTTGGGAGATTTTTGATAAATGCTTCAATTTCCTTAGTGGTTATGGGTCTGTTCAGGTTTTCTATTTCTTCCTGGTTCAGTTTTGGTAGTTGATACATCTCTAGGAATGCATCCATTTCTTCCAGGTTATCTAATTTGCTGGCATAGAGTGGCTCATAATATGTTCTTATAATTGTTTGTATTTCTTTGATGTTGGTTGTGATCTCTCCTCTTTCATTCATGATTTTATTTATTTGGGTTCTTTCTCTTTTCTTTTTGATAAGTCTAGCCAGGGGTTTATCAATCTTATTAATTCCTTCAAAGAACCAGCTTTTTTTTTTTTTTTTTAAGATTTTATTTATTTATTTGACAGAGAGAGACGGTGAGAACAGGAACACAAGTAAGGGGAGTGGGAGAGGGAGAAGCAGGCTTCCTGCCAATTAGGGAGCCTGATTCAGGGCTTGATCCCAGGACCCTGGGATCATGACCTAAGCCAAAGGCAGACGCTTAACGAATGAGCCATCCAGGCTCCCCAAAGAACCAGCTCCTAGTTTTGTTGATCTGTCCTATTCTTCTTTTGGTTTCTATATCATTGATTTCTGCTCTGATCTTTATATTTCTCCTCTCCTGCTGGGTTTAGGCTTTATTTGCTGTTCTTCCTCCAGCTCCTTTAGGTGTAGGGTTAGGTTCTGTATTTGAGACCTTTCTTGTTTCTTGAGAAAGGCTTGTGTTGCTTTTTACTTTCCTCTTAGGACCAACTTTGCTGCATCCCAAAGATTTTGAACAGTTGCATTTTCTTTTTCATTTGATTCCATGAATTTTTTAAATTCTTCTTTAATTTCCTGGTTGACCCATTTATTCTTTAGTAGGATGCTCTTTAGCTTCCATGTATTTGCATTCTTTCCAACTTTCCTTTTGTAATTGAGTTCTAGTTTCAAAGCACTGTGATCCAAAAATATTCAGGGAATGATCCCAATCTTTTGGTACTTGTTGAGACCTGATTTGTGACCCAGGATGTGATCTATTCTGGAGAATGTTCCATGAGCACTAGAGAAGAATGTGTATTCTGTTGCTTTGAGATAGAATGTTCTGAATATACCTATGAAGTCCATCTGGCCCAGTGTGTCATTTAATGCCTTTATCTCCTTGTTGATCTTTTGCTTAGATGATCTGTCCATTTCAGTCAGGGGGTATTAAAGTCCCCTACTATTACTGTATTATTGTCAATGTGTTTCTTTGCTTTTGTTATTAATTGTCTTACATAATTGGCTGCTCCCATGTTAGGGGCATAGATATTTAAAATTGTTAGATCTTCTTGTTGGATAGACTCTTTAAGTATGATGTAGTGTCCTTCCTCATCCAAATTGGCAAAGAGGAAGTGAAACTCCCACTTTTTGCAGACGATATGATACTTTATGTGGAAAACCCAAAAGACTCCACCCCAAAACTGCTAGAACTCATACAGGAATTCAATAAAGTGGCAGGATATAAAGTCAATGCAGAGAAATCAGTTGCATTTCTATGCATTGACAGAAGACAGCAGGACAGAAGAAGGAGAAATTAAGGAGTCAGTCACATTTACAGTTGCACCCAAAACCACAAGATATCTAGGAATAAATTTAAGCAAAGAGGCAAAGGATCTGTACTCAGAAAACTATACTCATGAAAGAAATTGAGGAAGGCACAAAGAAATGGAAAAATGTTCCATGCTTATGGATTGAAATAACAAAAATTGTGCAAATGTCTATGCTACCTAGAGCAATCTACACATTTAATGCAATCTCTATCAAAATACCATCAATTTTTTTCAAAGAAGTGGAACAAATAATCCTAAAATTTGTATGGAATCAGAAAAGACCCCGCATAGCCAGAGGAAAGTTGAAAAAGGAAAGCAAAGCTGGCGGCATCACAATTCTGGACTGCCAGCTCTATTACATAGCTGTCATCATCAAGACAGTATGGTACTCGCACAAAAACTGATACACAGATCAATGGAACAGAATAGAGAGCCCAGAAATGGACCCTCAACTCTATGGTCAACTCATCTTTGACAAAGCAGGAAAGAATGTCCAATGGAAAAAAGACAGTCTCTTCAACAAATGGTGTTGGGAAAATTGGACAGCCACACGCAGAAGAATGAAACTGGACCATTTCCTTACACCACACACAAAAATAGACTCAAAAATGAATGAAAGACCTAAATGTGAGACAGGAACCCATCAAAATCCTTGAGGAGAACACAGGCAGCAACCTCCTCAACCTCAGCTGCAGAAACTTCTTCCTAGAAACATCACCAAAGGCAAGGGAAACAAAAGCAAAAATGAACTACTTCGACTTCATCAAGATAAAAAGCTTTTGCAAAGCAAAGGAAACAGTCAACAAAACCAAAAGACAACTGACAGAATGGGAGAAGATATTTGCAAATGACATATCAGATGAAGGGCTAGTATCCAAAATCTCTAAAGAACTTATCAAACTCAACATCCAAAGAACAAAGAATCCCATCAAGAAATGGCCAGAAGTCATGAACGACATTTTTCCAAAGAAGACATCCAAATGGCCAACAGACACATGAAAAAGTGCTCAACATCACTCAGCATTATGGAAATACAAATCAAAACCTCAGTGAGATACCACCTCACACCAGTCAGAATGGCTAAAATTAACAAGTCAGGAAACGACAGATGTTGGCAAGGATGTGGAGATAGGAGAACCCTCCTACACTGTTGGTGGGAATGCAAGCTGGTGCAGCCACTCTGGAAAACAGTATGGAGGTTCCTCAAAAAGTTGAAAATATAGGTACCCTACTACCCAGCAATTGCATTACTGGGTATTTACCCCAAAGATACAAATGTAGTGATCCAAAGGGGCACATGCACCCCAATGTTTATAGCGGCAGTGTCCACAATAGCCAAACTATGGAAAGAACCTAGATGTCCAGCAACAGATGAATGGATGAAGAAGATGCGGTATATATATACGATGGAATATTATGCAGCCATCAAAAAATGAAATCTTGCCATTTGCAAAGATGTGGATGGAACTAGAGGGTATTATGCTAAGTAAAATAAGTCAATCAGAGAAATACAAGTATCATATGATCTCACTGATATGAGGAATTTAGAAACAAGACAGAGGATCATAGGGGAAAGGAGGGAAAAATGAAACAAGATGAAACCAGAGAGGGAGACAAACCATAAGAGACTCAATCTCAGAAAACAAACTGAAGGCTGCTGGAGTAGAGGGGGTGGGAGGGATGGGGTGGCTGGGTGACAGACATTGGGGAGGATATGTGCTATGGTGAGCACTGTGAATTGTGTAAGACTGATGAATCACAGACCTGTACCCCTGAAACAAATAATACATTATATGGTAATAAAAATTAAAACAAAGAAGAAATAAATAAAATAAATAGGTAAAAGAACTATAGAAAAACTGTATATATATATATTTGTTGATTTGAAACTGCAGAAAAACTAACAATTTTTAAAACTTCACATATAGTGTTATGATATTCCTGCAAACAGCCTTTTCTTCCTGCCTTGAAAGTAGCGTAACAAATTGAATTTCTAATACATCTTTTCAAGTGGTCTGTGTGTGCGTATGTGTGTGTGTGTGTATGTGTGTATACCTGTGCATTTACATATTGTTAACATCAAGTTTGCCTATATGGTCAAGAATTTTGGGTAAGCCATGTGGCTATGAGATGTATTTTTATTAAAAAGATAAATCCTTAGGAAAACAGAATATATAATTTTGAACTTAGAATGTCTATATTTTCTCACATTTTCAAAATTCTCAAAAGCCAAAACATGGCTTAGATGTCATTTTGGAATTTGGCTTCAGACTAATTTTCCAACGCTACCTCCTAGAACTCATTTTCCTCCCCCCTCAGTACTTTGTAGGCAACCAGGTTCAGTTTCTAGAAACATGCCAAACTCTTTCCTGTCTTGGCAATAGTTCACCTGATATTTTTTTCTGCTCTGAACCATTTTCAAATATTCTCTTGCAACTCTTGGTCATCCTTGGATTTCCAATTCAGTGAAATTTTCTCAGATAAGCTTTATCAGACCATCTTTTTCAAATAAATCTTTACTTTCATTTCCTTTTTAGCATATTTCATAATTCATACTATACATTTTCACTTATTTAAAATGTATTGCTTTCATTAAACTGTAGGTTTTAAAAAGGCAAAGCTACTGGTTATTCTGTTCACATAATTGGCCTATTGTAGGCACTAAAATAATTTTTGTAAGAATATGAAAGGAATCACAATCACCCTACTTTCCTATGAAAAATCCAGATAAAAATAATTTACTTAGGTACTAAGTAGATGTTTTCACTGTGAACATTCTTAAAATTGGAAAATTGTAAGAAATCCAAAGATAATGTATTTTCTGGGGGATATAAAACTGTATGTTTTGTATTTATGTGGCATTCATCCAGTGAGTAAGACTATACAGGTTAACTATTCTTGGTTATATCATTTACACCTATGATAGTTCAAGTACACATTTTGTGTGGATAATTTTTCCTATATATATGCATGAGGGATTGTACAGGAATTTTAAGTGGGTATCAGTTATCTGAAGAATTCTATACTGACACATTGTCATTTAAAAAGATATAACTGAGTAATTTCCTACTAATAATACTATGTTTATTAGGAATTTCTCTAGGTTTAAATAATTCTGACATAACCATCAAAAATGTAAAATATAAATAGGAGCTGAGCATTTCTGAAAAATTACTTAAAACTGTGACATTTCTTGCATTTTTTTCTGAAAGTTTATCTCAATTCTAACCAGTCCAGAAAAAAAGAATGAAAATTCTGCTATCTTAGCCTTGTCACTGAAATCTGTAATAGCTTTGTTATGTATAGAGAGGTAGGAAATTCCAGCTGAGATTTTAGAATCCACAGCTCAGTTTATAGCTCCAAATCTTAAGACTAAAACACTAATGATGAAATTTAATTAATGCTTTTCCTAGGTATCCCTAGATGCCTAGTAGAAGGAAAGAGGCAAAACAACCAAATATTCACAAATAAAATCCCCCCTTCCCTGAAAAATGTACTTCTAACTGCCTGAGTAAATGAAGACAATGAAGGAGAATAAGCACAAACAACCAAGAACAGAAAAGTATTTGAAATGACTTTTTATAACTAAATTATTAAATATATATTACTTAATAATATATTTAATATAGAGAGAGAGTAAAGGCAAGTTTGACAATATGTGAGTGAAAAAGACACTATAATCAAAGGGATTTATAAAATAACCAATATGAATATTAGAAATTAAACTTATAACTAGAATTTAAAAATAGAAGGATTTAAATAGATTATGTCAGAATTCAAAAGAAAGGGAACTGGAAAATGGATATAAAGAAATTATACAGAATGCAGCCAAGAGAGCTGAAAAGATGAAAGATGTCAAAGAGGTCTTAAGAAACATGATAGAATGAGTGAGAATATTTACATACATATAACTGGTGTTCCTGATGGAGAAGAGAAAGGGAGAAAGTTGTCCCATAGTTTAGGACAACAGTACAAATGTTGATTAATTTAAGGTTTTGTTAAGTGGACAGATTATTATTATTTGTCTGACACTAAGAGCCTGAATAATGGGGCAATTAACTTCTAAACTTACAGAGGAAAAAAAAAATGGAATGACAAATGGAAATACCCAATGATAATCATTAATGTTTAAAAAAAACACTATTTTTGGATGCTTGGGTGGCTCAGTCAGTTAAGCGTCTGCCTTAGGCTCAGGTCATTATCCTGGGGTCCTGGGATCAAGTCCCGCATTGGGCTCTCTGCTAAGCGGGGAGTCTGCTTCTCCCTCTGACCCTCCCCCATCTCATTCTCTCTCTCTCTCTCTCTCATTCTCTCTCAAATAAATAAATAAAAATCTTTAATAAAAAATAAAACAAAACACTATTTTTCTACCAGGCACTGTTCTAAGCACCAGGCACTTTGAGACCCTACACATCAAATCCCCCCAAAACAAAAATAAAAACAAAAATAAAAAAAATACTAAAAATAAAGGTGAGAAAGAAAGAATAAGCATGGACAATAGAAATTAAAAGACGGTAAATAGAAATCCAAGTCTATCTAGAGTTAGAAAAAATCTAAATGTACCAAGTGGTTCAACTAAAATAACAATATTGTCAGACTGTACTAAATAGAAAACAGAAAAGCCATAATCTAACATTGCATATTTTCTGAGACAAATTTAAAATTGGGAGACAGAAATAATTTTTAAGAATGGAAATTTACCCTTATAAAATTCTTACTAAAGCTGGTAGAAATATATGACCCAACAACTGCACTACTAGGTATTTACCCCAAAGATACAAATGTAGTAAAAAGAAGGGGCACATGCACCCCAATGTTCATAGCAGCAATGTCCACAATAGCCTAACTGTGAAAAGAGCCAAGATGCCCTTCAACAGACGAATGGCTAAGGAAGATGTGGTCCATATATACAACGGAATATTACTCAGCCATCAGAAAGGATGAATACCCATCATTTGCATCGACATGGATAAAACTGGAGGGGATAATGCTAAGTGAAATAAGTCAAGCAGAGAAAGGCAATTATCACATGGTTTCACTCATATGTGGAACATAAGGAATAGCACGGAAGACCATAGGGGAAGAGAGGGAAAACGGAATGGGAAAAATCAGAGAGGGAGACAAACCGTGAAAGACTCTGGACTCTGGGAACCAAACTGAGGGTTACAGAAGGGAGGGGGTGGCGGGTAGGGTGACCGGGTGATGGGTATTAAGGAGGGCACATGTTGGGATGAGCACTGGGTGTTATAAGCAACTAATGAATCATTGAACGCTACATCAAAAACTTAGGATGTACTATATGCTGGCTAAATGAACATAATAAAAAAAGAGAAATATATCATTAGGTAATATGGATTTTAAGGAAAAGGCATTACAAAAATAAACAAAGACTTCACAATGCTACAAAGTTGAATTCACCATTAAGATTTTTCAACATAATTTTAAGCACCTAACAACAAAACTACAGATGAAAAACTGAAAATTGAAATAAAAAAGACTCTAACTTACAGAAAGAATTTATCATGACTCTCAGTAAATGTTATAATAAAAAAATAAAATAAATCACCAGTAATACTGAAGGCCACCGAGACTACAGAAAATGTGGTAAACATTCCAAAAATCTTGACTTAATATGTATAAAATATTGCATAGAATTACTAAAGAATACACATCATTTGCCAGCTTGTAGAGAATGCTTACAAAATTTGACCATCCAGTGGACCATAAAGGAAGTCTCAATGACTTCAATATTTGAAATCCTACAGCTTATATTAAGACAGAACTCAATTACAAAAGGATAACAGCAACAAAAATTATGTTTGGAAATAAAAACACGTTTTTTTTTTATTCTTGTTAATCCCCATACATTACATCATTAGTTTTAGATGTAGTGTTCCATGATTCATTGTTTGTGCATAACACCCAGTGCTCCATGCAGAATGTGCCCTCCTCAATACCCACCACCAGGCTAACCCATCCTCCCACCTCCCTCCCCTCTAGAACCCTCAGTTTGTTTTTCAGAGTCCATCGTCTCTCATGGTTCGTCTACCCCTCCGATTTCCCCTGCTTCATTCTTCCCCTCCTGCTACCTTCTTCTTTTTTTTTTTCTTAACATATATTGCATTATTTGTTTCAGAGGTACAGATCTGAGATTCAACAGTCTTGCACAATTCACAGCGCTTACCAGAGCACATACCCTCCCCAGTGTCCATCACCCAGTCACCCCATCCCTCTCACCCCACCCCCCACTCCAGCAACCCTCAGTTTGTTTCCTGCAATTAAGGATTCCTCATATCAGTAAGGTCATATGATACATGGCTTTCTCTTTTTGACTTATTTTGCTCAACATAATACCCTCCAGGTTCATCGACATCATTGCAAATGGCAAGATCTCATTCCTTTTGATGGCTGCATAATATTCCATTGTGTATATATACCACATCTTCTTTATCCATTCATCTGTCGATGGACATCTTGGCTCTTTCCACAGTTTGGCTATTGTGGACATTGCTGCTATAAACATCGGGGTGCACGTAGGCATTCGGATCCCTACTTTTGTATCTTTGGGGTAAATACCCAGTAATGCAATTGCTGGGTCATATGGTAGCTCTATTTTCAACTTTTTGAGGAACCTCCATACAGTTTTCCAGAGTGGCTACATCAGCTTGCATTCCCACCAACAGTGTAGGAGGGTTCCCCTTTCTCCGCAACCCCACCAACATCTGTCGTTTCCTGACTTGTTAATTTTAGCCATTCTGACTGGTGTGAGGTGGTATCTCATTGAGGTTTTGATTTGGATTTCCCTGATGCCGAGCGATATTGAGCACTTTTTCATGTGTCTGTTGGCCATTTGGATGTCTTCTTTGGAAAAATGTCTGTTCATGTCTTCTGCCCATTTCTTGATTGGATTCTTTGTTCTTTGGGTGTTGAGTTTGATGAGTTCTTTATAGATTTTGGATACCAGCCCTTTATCTGATATGTCATTTGCAAATATCTTCTCCCATTCTGTCGGTTGTCTTTTGGTTTTGTTGACTGTTTCCTTTGCTTTGCAAAAGCTTTTTATCTTGATGAAGTCCCAATAGTTCATTTTTGCCCTTGCTTCCCTGGCCTTTGGCGATGTTTCTAGGAAGAAGTTACTTCGGCTGACGTCAAAGAGGTTGCTGCCTGTGTTCTCTTTAGGATTTTGATGGGTTCCTGTCTCACATTGAGGTCTTTCAAACATTTGGAGTCTATTTTTGTGTGTGGTGTAAGGAAATGGTCCAGTTTCATTCTTCTGCGTGTGGCTGTCCAATTTTCCCAACACCATTTGTTGACCAGACTGTCTTTGCTCCATTGGACATTCTTTCCTGCTTTGTCAAAGATGAGTTGACCATAGAGTTGAGGGTCCCTTTCTGGGCTCTCTATTCTGTTCCATTGATCCATGTGTCTGTTTTTGTGCCAGTACCATGCTGTCTTGATGATGACAGCTGTGTAATAGAGCTGGAAGTCCGGAATTGTGATGCCACCGGCTTTGCTCTTCTTTTTCAACATTCCTCTGGCTATGCGGGGTCTTTTCTGGTTCCATACAAATTTTAGGATTATTTGTTCCATTTCTTTGAAAAAAGTGGATGGTATTTTGATGGGGATTGCATTGAATGTGTAGATTGCTCTAGGTAGCATTGACATCTTTACAATATTTGTTCTTCCAATCCATGAGCATGTAATGTTTTTCCATTTCTTTGTGTCTTCCTCAATTTCTTTCATGAGTATTTTATAGTTTTCTGAGTACAGATCCTTTGCCTCTTTGGTTAGATTTATTCCTAGGTATCTTATGGTTTGGGGTGCAATTATAAATGGGATCAACTCCTTAATTTCTATTTCTTCTGTCTTGTTGTTGGTGTATAGGAATGCCACTGATTTCTGTGCATTGATTTTCTATCCTGCCACTCTACTGAATTCCTGTATGAGTTCTAGCAGTTTTGGGGTGGAGTCTTTAGGGTTTTCCACATAAAGTATCATATCATCTGCAAAGAGTGAGAGTTTGACTTCTTCTTTGCCGATTTGGATGCCTTTGATTTCTTTTTGTTGTCTGATTGCTGTGGCTAGGACTTCTAATACTATGTTGAATAGCAGTGGTGATAGTGGACATCCCTGCCGCATTCCTAAACTTAGGGGGAAAGCTCTCAGTTTTTCCCCATTGAGAATGATATTCGCTGTAGGTTTTTCATAGATGGCTTTTATGATATTGAGGTATGTACCCTCTATGCCTATACTCTGAAGAGTTTTGATCAAGAAGGGATGCTGTACTTTGTCAAATGCTTTTTCTGCATCTATTGAGAGGATCATATGATTCTTGTTCTTTCTTTTGTTAATGTATTGTATCGCATTGATTGATTTGAGGATGTTGAACCAACCTTGCAGCCCAGGGATAAATCCCACTTGGTCATGGTGAATAATCCTTTTAATGTACTGTTGGATCCTATTGGCTAGTATTTTGGTGAGAATTTTTGCATCCATGTTCATCAGGGATATTGGTCTGTAATTCTCCTTTTTGATGGGGTCTTTGTCTGGTTTGGGGATCAAGGTAATGCTGGCCTCATAAAATGAGTTTGGAAGTTTTCCTTCCATTTCTATTTTTTGGAACAGTTTCAGAAAAATAGGTATTCATTCTTCTTGAAATAGTTGGTAGAATTCCCCTGGGAAGCCATCTGGCCCTGGGCTTTTGTTTTTGGGGAGATTTTTGATGACTGTTTCAATTTCCTTAGTGGTTATAGGTCTGTTCAGGTTTTCTATTTCTTCCTGGTTCAGTTTTGGTAGTTGATACATCTCTAGGAATGCATCCATTTCTTCCAGGTTATCTAATTTGCTGGCATAGAGTTGCTCATAATATGTTCTTATAATTGTTTGTATTTTTTTGGTGTTGGTTGTGGTCTCTCCTCTTTCATTCATGATTTTGTTGATTTGGGTCATTTCTCTTCTCTTTTTGATAAGTCTGGCCAGGGGTTTATCAATCTTGTTAATTCTTTCAAAGAACCAGCTCCTAGTTTCGTTGATCTGTTCTACTGTTCTTTTTGTTTCTATTTCATTGATTTCTGCTCTGATCTTGATTATTTCTCTTCTCCTGCTGGGTTTAGGCTTTATTTGCTGTTCTTTCTCCAGCTCCTTTAGGTGGAGGGTTAGGTTGTGTACTTGAGACCTTTCTTGTTTCTTGAGAAAGGCTTGTATTGCTATATACTTTCCTCTTAGGACTGCCTTTGCTGCATCCCAAAGATTTTGAAGAGTTGTGTTTTCATTTTCATTGGTTTCCATGTATTTTTTTAATTCTTCTTTAATTTCCTGGTTGACCCATTCATTCTTCAGTAGGATGCTCTTTAGCTTCCATGTATTTGAATTCTTTCCGACTTTCCTCTTGTGATTGAGTTCTAGTTTCAAAGCATTGTGGTCTGAAAATAGGCAGGGAATGATCCCAATCTTTTCGTACTGGTTGAGACCTGATTTATGACCTAGGATGTGATGTATTCTGGAGAATGTTCCATGGGGACTAGAGAAGAATGTCTATTCCGTTGCTTTGGGATGGAATGTTCTAAATATGCCTGTGAAGTCCATTTGGTCCAGTATGTCATTTAAAGTCTTTATTTCCTTGTGGATCTTTTGCTTAGACGATCTGTCCATTTCAGTGAGGGGGGTGTTAAAGTCCCCCACTATTATTGTATTGTTGTCGATGTGTTTCTTTGCTTTTGTTATTAATTGCCTTATATAATTGGCTGCTCCCATGTTAGGGGCATAGATATTTACAATTGTTAGATCTTCTTGTTGGATAGATCCTTTAAGTAGGATATAATGTCCTTCCTCATCTCTTATTACAGTCTTTGGTTTAAAATCTAATTTGTCTGATATAAGGATTGCCACCCCAGCTTTCTTTTGGTGTCCATTAGCATGGTAAATGGTTTTCCACCCCCTCACTTTCAATCTGGGGGTGTCTTTGGTTCTAAAATGAGACTCTTGCAGACAGCATATCGATGGATCTTATTTTTTAATCCAGTCTGATAGCCTGTGTCTTTTGATTGGGACATTTAGCCCATTTACATTCAGGGTAACTATTGAAAGATAGGAATTTAGTGCCATTATATTGCCTGTAAGGTGACTGTTACCGTATATTGTCTGTGTTCCTTTCTGGTCTATGTTGCTTTTAGAGTGTCTCTTTGCTTAGAGGACCCCTTTCATGATTTCCTGTAGGGCTGGTTTTGTGTTTGCAAATTCCTTTAGTTTTTGTTTGTCCTGGAAGCTTTTTATCTCTCCTTCAATTTTCAATGACAGCCTAGCTGGATAGAGTATTCTTGGCTGCATATTTTTCTCGTTTAGTGCTCTGAAGATATCCTGCCAGTCCTTCCTGGCCTGCCAGGTGTCTGTGGATAGGTCTGTTGCCAATCTAATGTTTCTACCTTTGTAGGTTACGTATCTCTTCTCCCGAGCTGCTCTCAGGAGTTTCTCTTTGTCTATGATACTCGTAAGTTTTACTATTAGATGTTGGGGTGTTGACCTATTTTTATTGATTTTGAGGGGGGTTCTCTGTGCTTCCTGGATTTTGATGCCTGTTTCCTTCCCCAAATTAGGGAAGTTCTCTGCTATAATTTGCTCCATTATACCTTCTGCCCCTCTCTCTCTTTCTTCTTCTTCTGGGATCCCAATTATTCTAATGTTGTTTCGTCTTATGGTATCGCTTATCTCTCGAATTCTACCCTCGTGATCCAGTACTTGTTTATCTTTTTCTCAGCTTCTTTATTTTCCATCATTTGGTCTTCTATATTACTGATTCTCTCTTCTGCCTCATTTATCCTAGCAGTTAGTGCCCCCATTTTTGATTGCACCTCATTAATAGCCTTTTTGATTTCTACTTGGTTAGATTTTAGCTCTTTTACTTCTCCAGAAAGGGTTTCTCTAATAATTTCCATATTTTTTTCAAGCCCAGCTAGTATCTTTAAAGTGATGATTCTGAACTCTAGATCTGACATCGTACTAATGTCCGTATTGAGTAGGTCCCTGGCAGTCGGTACTACCTCTTGTTCTTTTTGTTGAGGTGATTTTTTCCATCTTGTCATTTTGTGCAGAGGAGAATAGATTAATGAGAGAACAAAATGCTAGCAGAGTAACCACGTCCCCAGAAACTATACTCTAAAGAAATCAGAAAAGACCTGAAGCAGTGGAAAAAGAAACAGAGAGAAAAAAGAAAAAGAAAAAAAAAGAAAAAGATAAAGATAAAAACAAACAAAAACAAACAAAACAAAGTAACAACAACAACAAAAAACAGAATGTGATCAAATATGATCAGGCTGGTATATAGATCAGTGCCACACACTAGATTTGGGGTGTATTTTGGTCTTTTAGAAGAAAGTGCCTCCCAAAATTTTAAAGAAAGAAAAACTTACATATGTACAAAAATAAGGATTGATATGATGAAGGGATGGAATATGACTGTAAAGATGGAAATTATAAAAAATTTTATAAAAGGAATTGATAAGAAGTTGTTTGAAAAAAGAAAGAAGAGGATTTAGAAAAAGAAAAAAAGAAAAAAAAGGAGAGAATGTGATCAGGCAGGGGAGTAGAAAAAACCATATACTAGAGATTTAGGGTATATTTTAATCTGTTAGAAGAAACTATCTCAAAATTTTATTTTTTTTCTTTTTAAAGATTTTATTTATTTATTTCAGAGAGAGAGAGAATGAGAGACAGAGAGCATGAGAGGGAGGAGGATCAGAGGGAGAAGCAGACTCCCTGCCAAGCAGGGAGCCCGATGTGGGACTCGATCCCGGGACTCCAGGATCATGACCTGAGCCGAAGGCAGTCGCTTACCAACTGAGCCACCCAGGCGCCCCTATCTCAAAATTTTAAAGAGAGAACAACTTATATATATATGCCAAAAATATGGGTAACTACTCTGAAGGGATAGAATATGACTCTAAAAATGAAAAATAAAAATGTTTTTTTAAAAAAAGGGATTGATAAGATGTTGGTTGAAAAAGGGAAAAAGAAAAATTCAAAAAAAAAAACAGTTAAAAAAAAAAGAAATTTAACTTTGAAAGCCTAAAGAATCATGGTAAAAAAGCCATGAATTCTATGTGCAGTATTCCCCTAGCGCTGGAGTTCTGCCGTTCTCATTGATCGGTAAACTTGGTCTTGGCTGGCTGTTATCGCTGATCTTCTGTGGAGGGACCTGTTGCTGTGGTTTCCAAATGTCTTTGCCGGAGGTGGAATTGCCCCGCCCTTGCCCCCTCCCTGCTAAGTAATCTGCTCGGGTTTGCTCTCCATAGCTTTTGTTCCCTGCGAGCTTTCTGTACAGCTTTGGAGGCGGACAGTGAAAATGGCAGCCTCCCAATCTCTGCCATGGAGGAGCCGGTAACTTGGGGCCCCACTCCTCAGTGAGCCCCCAGAGAAAAGCCGTCAGTCACTCCCATCTCCCCAGTCTCTGGCCGCACTCCATGCTCACCCGGCCTGTGACCGCGCTTTTCTATCTCTGGCACCCAACCCCGGGTGGAGTCTCCAAACCCAGCAGATCCCTGCGGTGCACTCCCGCGTGGCTCCTCCCGGGGGAGGAAGGTGAGTCTCCCTGGATCTGCCGCTTGTTGGGTCCCTGATTCCGGAAAGTGGTCGCTTTTCTGATGAGAGAGTTGTTGCTATTCTTTTCTTCGATCTCCTGTTGAGTTTGTAGGTGTTCAGAATGGTTTGATCCCTATCCAGCTGCATTCCTGAGAGGAGACGAAATCCAGGTCTCCTACTCCTCCGCCATCTTGCTCCGGCCCCCAAAATGCTTTTTAGTAACCCATATTTCAGAGAAATTTTCACAGAAATTAGAAATTTTGAAATCAGTGATAATTACAGTATAATTTGATGCTATTTGGAATTAAATAATAATGACAGTACTACATACATATCTCATAGATACAGCTAATACAAGAGAGCAATTTCAAACCTTCAAAGCTAATAATTAGATTCCTATAATAGTGTATATCAAATATGCTCTCTCAGAGCTGTCTATATTTTTTGTAATCCCTAAAAGCACAAAAAGTGGTTCCCAGGAGGTCATAAAAGTAGCCTGTAACACTTCAGCAATAACAATGCCATTTATTGATTGGCTATTATATCCCATTCACCAAGTGTGTGAAGCCTACTGTTATTCTACTTAATAGTCCATCCTTCTTCCCTGTCTCCCCAATTTTTTTTTAAGCACATAACTGACAAGCGTAGAGACTATATTTTCCTCCTTCACTTGCTGTGTGTCGTGACCATAGACCTAAGCTCCGGCCAATGAATTGTGCAAGTATTGGGTGGTCGCTTATGGAAAATCTCTTAGGAAACAACTGGTGTATGCTCTTTACATATCTGAGTAATGTAGATTTAACTGCTAGAGCTACTAACTTGACACCCATGAAAATTATGTGTAGAGATAGCAGAGTAGTTAGCTGGAAGGGGTCTACATCCCAAGAATCCTTTTAAAGCCACCATGGCCTGAATGCTTATACCTGTACTTTGTGTAAGAGAAAAACAAAGCTTTTATCACAATTATGCCACTGATATTTTTGGTTTTCTGTAAACAAACCTAATGGATATATTATGTTCTACATTTTACATATGTCAGTTTATTTAATCTACATACAATCTCATAAGGGAGAAACTATTAAGTTTATTATATGAATTTGAAAACAGATTTCAGTTTTGTGTATTTTCTAGAAAGAGCTGAGTTTTGCATCTAGGTTTGTCTGGCTCCAACACTGCATTTTCTCCTATTTCTCCTATTTCATATTATAATGCTTTTTGAGGATACTGTCAGTTCCTAAAACACTGATTAGCTCTTTGTATATTACCTTACACATAATGGATGTTTAATAGATACTTGTTTTTCAAGTCATCTATTACCATGGGTGGATAGGCTTAGATAAAGTGGGAGGAGTAACTATAAGGAAAGGAAGTACAGTTGACCCTTGAACAACTATAGGGTTAGGGGCATTGAGCCCTGGTGCAGGTAAAATCCACATATAACTTTTGACTTCCCAAAAACTTAACTGTTAATAGCCTACTGTTGACTGGAAGCCTTCCCAATAACACGAAGATTTAATTAATTAACACATATACTGTAAGATACATGTATTACATACTGTATTCTCACAATAAAGCCAGAGAAAATAAAATGTTAAGAAGAATTATAGAGAAAATACACTGTATTAAAAAAAATCTGCATAAAAGTGGACCTGCACAGTTCAAACCCATGTTATTCAAGGGTCAACTGTTTTTAAAAAGAGGTAGATACTACTACTTCTCATGATAAAAGTGGCCCCTAAACTTTTGGAGTGAATTCATACATATACAAAATTATGTCAAAATTATGAGGGTAACTGATAAAAAATAGTATCAAGAACTGAAAGCACAGGGCGCCTGGGTGGCTCAGTTGGTTAAGCGACTGCCTTCGGCTCAGGTCATGATCCTGGAGTCCCTGGATCGAGTCCCACATCAGGCTCCCTGCTCGGCAGGGAGTCTGCTTCTCCCTCTGACCCTCCTCCCTCGCATGTGCTCTCTCTCATTCTCTCTCTCAAATAAATAAATAAAATCTTAAAAAAAAAAAAAAAAAAAAACTGAGAGCACAAAGTGAAAAATATCCTGAGAAATAAATTAAAATTGTTCAGGTCTTGTTGCACCCTTAGCATATTTGTCCTTTAAGGAAAATTTTAACTCTTGGCTTATTTTCATCTTCTGAAATATAAATTAGATATTTTTTTCTTATTACTCTACTATAAGCCAAAAGTTTAAAAAGGAGCTTCCAAATAAACATGATTTTATAGCCTCTATCTCTAGTAAAAGGGGGAAGATGATAAGTCATTTGATCATACTGTGCGAATATGAGAAGAGACAATAGCAAAAAAGCTATCTCAGTAAAACTTGAGAGAATGGAAAACAGAACAGAAAATGGTTCTTTCTTTTGCAGAGGAGAGAAAGTTACTGCTTTTTCTTGGAAGAAAGGTACTGACAATGCCTGATTCCTGACACTCTGCAGAACCCCTGGATGCTCAGGCTTGTAGGCAGTAGGAACAGTGCAGATTAGTAAACACAGAAAGACAAAGGAAAGGAGAGAGAAGATGAATAAAATGGAAAAATTTTTTAAAAATTAAAAAAAGGGACAGAGAAGAAAATGTTTTAAAATAAAACTATGACCAATTTGTATCTTAAATCAGTATCCTACAAGTGCAATATCTCTGATATGTGTTATAGGAAAAAAAAGAGAAGAAATGGTATGAAGAAATTATAAAATAAATTAAATTTCTCATTAACTGAATTTTCATATTGAAAGGGTCAAAAAGGTGGATGATAAAAGAAAGATTGTCACATGAGCAAATCATGAAATTTCAAAACACTTAAGATAAAATTAAGATCTCATGAGTTTGGGGTGGGTGGGTGGGGAGCTCATGCAAACAAATGGGAAGCCAAATGGCATCAGAAGCTTAGCCAGTATAACTAGATTCTAGGAAATGGTGGAGTCTAGATTTAATTCCCTAGGGGAAATTATTTTTTTTTTAAAGATTTTATTTATTTATTTGACAGAGACAGAGACAGCGAGAGCAGGAACACAAGCAGGGGGAGTGGGAGAGGGAGAAGCAGGCTTCCCTTGGAGCAGGGAGCCCGATGCGGGACTCAATCCCAGGACTCTGGGATCATGACCTGAGCCGAAGGCAGACACTTAACAACTGAGCCACCCAGGCGCCCAGGGAAATTATTTTTAATTTAGCATTCCATAACTGTTCATACTACCATTTAAATTTGATAACAGAGTAGAAATATTTTCAAATACCCTAGGGCTAAAATACATATAACTTCTATAATATTATAGGCTATGCTCAGAACAAATAAAACAAATAGACTACAAGAAAGAGAAAATCCAACAGAGAAAACTGCCTGAAGATTAGAGTAGTAGATTAGTCTAGATTAAGGCAGGGGGTACAGGAGGTGGGTCTTCAGAAAATAAATAGATGGATAAGCTTGTGGTACAAAAAAAATACATTCAGAGTAGTTTTATGTGAGAGTAGTTCTAAAATGAATAGTGACAAGAACACTGAAAATGAAGCCAATGGAAAATTATTAAGAATTTAATAACTTCTAAGGAAAAAATAAAATGGTTCTCTGTAAAAAAAATTCAATATTTATAGGTCATATTAATATAAATGATGACTCTTGGTTTAACCAAAAAAAAAAAAAAATGATTTAACAATATTGAGCCATGGGAAGAAGCATTAAAAAAAGATAAGTTATCAAAAAGAAGTTAAAAGATGATGTTTAAATTAATAATTAGTGTTATATGTGTACAACTAAGAGGTATGGTCCCTCTTAGTTACCTGAAGTTACCATACCTTCAACATTCAAAACTATTTAAATTACTTTTTTAGAATTTATGTCTTTACTGTGCAACACCCTATGTTCGTAAATGGTTCTGCAAAAAGGAATCTATTCTGACTCATTTTTCCATTTATATGAGAGCCAACATATTTTCTTTTTCCTCTTGAATCACCACTCAATGATACAGCTTTCACAAAAAATCATTTCATAAAATTATTCATCTGGTCAATTCTTTGCTAATAATGATAGAACATATGGTCCAAAGCCAGATGCACTAGTTTATGCTTTGCCAAAATACTTCCCTCCATCATGTAGGTCCTGGTTATTAACGACATAAAAATGAACTCCTATCTTTTTACAGTTGCATTCTACTGACTCATCTCTACTCTAACAATTGCATTCTACTCTCAATCACAGAAAACACCCTTAGGATGACAAGAGGAAGACAACAGATACCCACTGGGAGAACCAAGAAATATATCTTTCTCCTTCATGTTTGGCTAATGAAGGTAACGGTCATATAACATTATTTAATTATGATAATTCAGATATGACATGTAAGAGAGCCAAGTAAAGCATTAATTTAGCAATATTTGAAAATGTATTTTGATAAGAATAAACTAACCATTTAAATATAGCTAACCAGAAAGCAAATTCTCCTAAAATTATCATTTGGCATATTTCACCAATATTTTTTTCTAATTTGAGAGATCAGAATTTGAAGATGTGGGATTTAAAAATAAAACTGACTTGAGAATTCTTTTCATGCTGATAAAATTTTTCAGTTTCTGTTAATAAGTGGTGTTAAGAAGAGTCTATAGGTTTCATACTCTTTTCCTACAGTATTCACTGTAATTTCATTTAAAAATGATGCATTCATTTGGGGCGCCTGCGTGGCTCAGTTGGTTAAGCGTCTGCCTTTGGCTCAGGTCATGATCTCAGGGTCCTGGGGTAGAGCCCGGCATCTGGCTCCCTGCTCAGTGGGGAGCCTGCTTCTCCCCTCCTTCTGCTGCTCCCCTGCTTGTGTGCTCTCTGTCAAATAAAAAAAATAAAGTCTTTAAAAAAAATGATGCATTCAAAAAAGTAAAGTGCTCCTCTGCCTCTTCTTTTTTTGTAGCCAAGTTTTAAAGAAAAATTTGTAATTATATCTTACCTTGATTTTATTTTTATTTAAATAATTATGATGTATTTCTTCATTCTAAAGAGCATAAAAATCTCTTTTGTATTTTCCTACATATGGTAATAATCTCTCTACTTTATAGAAGTCAAGACCACACAGCTTCATGGCTGGATTGAAATGGATAGGTGCATCGCTTGGGGTGAGCTAGGGATGAGGTAGATAAAGACAGACAAAAAAAAATTGCCAATTAATTTCTTTAAATTGTTTTTGTTTTTGTTTTGTTTTGTAACAGTGAAATGGTTTTTACCTTATTTTATGCATTAGTTAGGGTTTTTCCCCTTTAAAGTGATGGCCTATACTGTCAAAGAAAATAAATTGCTAAAATCAGACCTATTTGAGAAATGGTAATATAGGTTTATTTATTAATGACCACCAGTGATTTATGTAGGGGAGGAAAAAGTTTTCCTACATCCTCTTAAAGTTCCTGGCTGGGTCTGAAAATGAAACTGACTTAAGACAGATGAACAGGCATACCAATTTTTTTTTTTTAAGATTTTATTTATTTGACAGAGAGAGACACAGTGAGAGAGGGAACACAAGCAGGGGGAGTGGGAGAGGGAGAAGCAGGCCTCCTGCCGAGCAGGGAGCCCGATATGGGGCTCAAAAAGCATACCAATTTTATTGAGTTTTTACATCTACGTGGCAGGCTTCACAAGAAAATGATGACCTTTAAAAATGACCAGAGGAGGAAGCTTTTAGACCTTTCAGACAAAGAAACAGTGTATTTGAGAAGAGTTGATGAGACAGAAAGATTTGGCCTAAGGGTATTAAATGGTAAAGAAGTAAGGAGGAAGGGGTAACAGTTGGTTTAACAAGGTTTGTTTGTACATATTTCTCAGCCCCCAATTCCCCATCTCTGGTCTCTGGTGATAAAAATGTTTTCCTTCCTCCTTGCACAGGGAAGGTACTTTTCACATGGAAGAGTTTTCTCTTGCTTTCAAGGAAGAAGAGCAAGGGGTTGGAAGGTCAGAGTGACCTTGCTTCTGCTGTTTTCTCAAATTCCTTCAGCTTAAGATTTTGAATATGCCAAGGAGCTATGTTGGGGTAGTGTGTCCTGAAGCCCAACACTTATAGCAAGTGTGAAATTGCATATATAAAGAAATAAGCATCATATGAATAAAATGTAGAAGGGTCTGTTTAGCTGTTTTATAGGTTTCATTAGGATTCTGGTTAGTATTGAGAATGAATTGTAAGAGGCAAGGGTAGAAGGAGACTTTAGAAAACTATTGTTTGGAGCAGTGGTGTCCACTTTGAGAGCTCTTAGTTACATGTTGCTACTAAAAACGTGAAATGTGACAAGTCTGAATTGAGATGGGCTCTAGGTATAAAATATACAAGATTGCAACGACCTAATATGGAAAAAAAAATGAAAGTAAATACTTCATTAATATTTTTTTTAATTGATTATATGTCAAGATGACATTTTGGACACTATAAGTTAGATAAAATATATTCTTGAAGTTTACTTAACCTCTTTTTCTTTTTTAATGTAGCTACTAAAAAATTTTAAATTATGTATATGGCTTGTATTGTATTTCCAGTGGCCAACTTTGGTCTGTTGAGAAGTTATTAGACTCTGGATATACCTAGAATGTACAGGCAACAGATGGATTGCATATGGAGTTTGAAAGTATGAAGTCAAGAATGACTATAGATTTGTGTGTGTGTGTGTGTGTGTCTGAGCAACTTGGAGGGAGGAGTTGACATTATTAAATCAGATGGGAAGAGTAGAAAGAGCAGGTTTGGAGAGAAAGATCATAAGTTAAGCTTTGGATGTGTGAAGGCCAAAATATTATGAATGGAAAATCTGAAAAGATAAGACTGTATTTTATAAAATACAGAACTCACCTCCAGTTCTTTTACAAGTTGCCAATTAGAGAAAGGTAACTTGAATGTTCTTAATCTTCACTGAGTTGGGTAAAGTGAGACCACATTAACTCATAAGTTTTCTTGGTCCCTACTTTTATGACAGAGAACCTCCACATCCCCAGTTATGTTTGGCTGCTCATGCTTCTCTGTAGAGATGATATGTTACTCCATCAAGTAAAAATGCTACCCTGCTGCTCAAGGCCAAAGATGGTACTCCATGCCTAGGGTGTCATGGTCTGTGGAACAGTGAAATAACAATGCATCATTGTAAGTGTCAGAATCCCACAATGGCTCTTATAAAAAAAAAAAAAAGCTATTTTGGGGGTGTCTGGGTGGCTCAGTTGGTTAAATGTTGACTCTTGATTTTAGCTTAGGACTTGATCTCACTGTCATGTGTTCAAGCCCTGCACTGGGTTCCATGCCCACTTACTTAAAGCAAATAAACAAAACATTCTGTAAGATGCAGTCTTAATCTTCACTGGCACTCAAAAATCAGTGTATTAGGACAGGTCCAGGAACATTAGTAACAGGTCTATCATCATCCTGATATGTACTTTATTCATGCTCTGAAGAGTCTTTACATAGAATTATGTTCTCCAATCCCATTCCACCCCCATGTATATCAATACAAGGAAGTACACATCATATAGGTGACTAGCCATCAGTGCCACAAACAGCCAGACTCTAAACACTAGTATCAAGTTCAGCTAAAACATTTTGTTGTAACTGGTTGAAGGAATGTTTTCCTACTCCCCGATCCTCAGCAAAAGGAAGATTTGTCTTCAATAGAGGTCTTCCCCCTGTAGTTCTGTGCTCCAGTTGTGCAGATGAACTGTATATCAGACAGAACTGAGGTTGCAGAGGCTGAGAATCTGGGAAGTTATTCTGATTGTTTCAGATAACAAACCCAAGAAACAAATATGTAGATTCTTTCCATAAAGATAAATAGGTAACTTTCCATTTGGGTTTTTAAAATGTTAATTTTTCCTTTTGTTAACAAAAGTAAAAAATATTTGTGACTATTAGAAATGGTTTAGAACACTTTGGCACCAAACATATGAGCTATATTTCAGTGCATGTGTATTAGACTTTAAATAGAGCAAAATGTGTTGTAATCGAAGCTCTGATTTCGCTTCCTTGTCAACTCTGATTTAACAGTAAAGGGGGCCTGCCAACTTTCGTTAGCATGGAAATTAACTTACCTTGCAGCTATTTTTCAGTGAGAAGAATTAGAATGCAAATATTAGGCTAAATATTTAGTACATGGGAGCAATATTGTTTGAAATGCTTTTTAGTTTTCATGATTTTGTGACTTATTTAAAATATAAAGAAATTGGCAAAAACATTTTAATTTTTCCAGTTCACTAAATTTATATTAATCTGGTAACAAACCCCATTGATTTCTGAGGTGATTGTTCATTAAACTCCTCAAATAAGTGTTAGTTTATAATTGTTTAGATTTCTTATTAAACCTTCTCTCTAAATCATAAATTTACAATAGTTTTTAGAATCATCACCTGTTTTTATTTTTATGTAGTTTAAATTTCTCATATTTAACAAAAATCAACAACTGCTAGTTAAAAATACTTCAATCTGTTTGGTAAACCACAATTCCAAAATGTCCGATAGAGAGAAATCAGTTAATATGGTTTCATGCTAAATGTATGCCAGAAAGTATTAACAGTTTCATTTTTTTTTTCAGTGAAGATCATGTCATTAACTAATTTTATTAACAGAGACTGTTTTCTGTTACAGTCTAAACTTTATGACTAAAATTTACTATCTTTGCTTACATATGATGTTAAGATTTGGCAGTTTCCTTTTTAAAAAAATTCCATTTTTCTGATTCCTGGGGAAGATAATAGAATAGGAGGATCCTAAGCTCACTTAGTCCCAGATACACCTAGATGACACACACATCAGTGTAAATAACTAACAAAATGACCCAAAGACTAGAACAGACTCTCCACTGCTAGTCATAGAGAAGAGACCATAAAAAAAAAAAAAAAAATAGGTTGGAAGCGTAGAGATACAGCTGGGAACCAAAGTGACCCATGAAACTCTCCATAAGATGGGGGAACACCACAAGTATCTAGAAGGAAAAGGAATAGACCCCACAGGAGGCAACCCAAGCATGGGGGACCCATACTGGGAAGACAAATCCCCATAACATTTGGCTTTGAAAACCAAGGGGCTTAACTTTGTGAGTTCATACAATAAGTGGGCCTTAACACCTGGAACTTTAAAAATCTGCACTTTACTCTGCTCCGGGAGAGCTGAGGGCAATAAAGGCTGAGTCCCTCTCCCCCCCATAAAAAGACAGCAAAACAAACAATTCCACTGAGATACAGCATACATTCAGCAGTTTGAAAAACACCTGGGGTATATGGGAATGAAATTTATTTACTAATCTCAGAACATGTGCTGCAGGGAAAGGGATCTTTAGGAAGCTTCTCCAAGAACCAAAGAGCTGTTGGGCACCATTTCCCTTGCCCTCCATCTGAGACACAATGACAGCTGTGGGAACCAGCACAGCACAGCATACTCTCCACCTAGTTTGCTAACAGCAGTCTTCTGTGGATGACTCCTCCAACCCTACCTCTGTAGTTCTCCAAAGCAGCTATAGGTCCCCTACCACAGCAGACTAGTGCAAACATTGCTAACACCTCGCAAACCACCCCATCCAACCTACCCTTGGCATGAGTCTACCCAAACATAGCATTGTGCAAGCAGGCTTGACAGGAGCCAGAATTACTCCAAAGTGACTACTAGAAAGAGAAGATAATCACACATACCAATTTGAATGTGGACCCATCACTTGGCTGGAGGCAGGTATCTGGCCTGACTGCAAGCCACGCCTACCAACAAAAGCCTCTCAGGGGAAAACACAGGGAGAGTTCCCTGTAGTTCAATGGGACTCCAACTCTGGCAAATGCCTGTGGGACCCAACTCAAGCCCAGGGTGGCCCCAGACTGGTCCATTAACAGCACAGGCACCAAACTCTGCCCACAACAGTCAAAGAGCCATTGCAGATGACTAGACTGAAGGAAAATTTGTCTCAGCCACAATAGTAGGGTGCACACAACACACATGGGAGGCACATCTGAAGTGCCCAGATTATGGTGAAAAGGGGACATTCAGCTGCAGGGCACTAAAGGACCTCTTCTTCATAAGGCCACTTCTTTCAAGAGCAGAAAACATAGCTAAATCTCCTAACACCTACAAACATATATTGAGAGTTAGACAAACTAAAAAGACAAAGGAATGTGTCCCAAATGAAAAAAAATAGGACAAAATCACAGCAAGAGCGTTAAATGACACAGAGATCAGTAATATGCCCAATAGAGAAGTTATTGAAATGGTCATAAAGATACTCATTGGACTTCAGAAGAGACTGGAGGCCTTCAGTGAGACCCTCAACAAAGAGATATAAAACATAAAAACAAAACAAACAAACAAAAAAAACAGGTGAAGAACTACATAAATGAAATTAAAAACACACTAGAGGGAATAAATAGAAGACTAGGAGAAGCAGTAGAATGAATCAGTGACCTAGAGGACAAAGTAATGGAAAGCAATTAAACTGAAAAGGAGAGAGAAGAAAGAATAATAAACAATGAGAATAGATTAAAGGAACTCAGTGACACCGCCAAGCATAAGAATATTCACATTATAGAGATCCCAGAAGGAGAGAGCAAAAGGGGCATAAAATTCATTCAAAGAAATGATAGCTGAAAATGTTCCGCTCTGGGGAATGGAACAGAAACCTAGGTCCAGGAGGCACAGAGAACCCCTAATAAAATCAACCCAAGGAGGTCCACACCAAGACACATAGTAATGAAAATGGCAAAATGTAGTGATAAAGAGAGAACTCTAAAAGCAGCAAGAGAAAAGAAAACAGTTACCAAACAAGGGAAACCAATTAGGCTATTAGCTGATTTTTCAGCAGAAATTTTCCAGTCCAGAAGACAGTGACATGATATATTCAAGGTGCTGAAAGCAAAAAGACTGCAGCCAAGAATATTCTATAAGTGTTGCTTATACTTATAGGGCTACCATTCAAAACAGAAAAAGAGAAAAGAGTTTCCTAGCAAATAAAACTTAAATGAATTCATCACCACTAAACCAAACTTACAAAAATGTTAAAGGGGATTCTTTAAATGGAAATACCATAAGTAGGACTAATAAAAGCAGGAAGTACAAAAGCAGTAAAATCAAGTATATTTATAAAAATCAGTCAAGGGATTCACAAAATAATAATATAAATTATGACACCATATGCATAAAACATGGAGGGGAGGGGAGTAAAATTTTAGTGCTTTTAGAAGGGATGCAAACTTAAGCAACTATCAGCTTAATAGAGACTGCTATATGCATGTTATATATAGACCTAATGGTAACCACAAATCAAAATCTGGTAATGGATATGCAAAAAATAAAGATAAAAAATAAATCCAAATATGTCACTAAAGGAAGCCAGAAAATGGTGAGAGCAGGAAGCAAGAGAAGAAAGGAAGAGAGGAGAACTACAAAAACAAACAAGAAGCATAAAACAAGCAACAAAATGGCAATAAGTATATACCTATCAATAATTACTTTGAATGTAAATGGATTAAACATTCCAAACAAAAGACATAGGGTGATAGAATGGATACAAAAGCAAGACCCATCTGTATGCTGCCTACAAGAGGTTCATTTCAGATCTAAAACACATGCAGTAAGTAAGGGATTTTAACACTCCACCTACAACAACGGATAAGTCATCCAAACAGAAAAGCAACAACAAAACAGTGGCTTTGAATGACACATTGGACCAGTTGGATCTAACGGATATATTCAGAACATTCCATCCTAAAATAGCAGAATAAAGTATTTAGAAATGCACATGGAACATTCTCCAGAATAAACCACATGTTAGGCTACAAAATAAGTCTCAACAAATTCAGAGTTTGAAGTCCTATCATCCATCTGTTTCAACAACAATGCTATGAAACTAGAAATCAACCACAAGATAAAATGTGGAAATAACACAAATACATGAAGGTTAAATAACATGCTACCAAACAATGAATGGGACAACCAAGCAATCAAAAAGGAAATAAAAATTACATGGAGACAAACGAAAATGAAAATACAATGGTCCAAAATACTTGAGATACAGCAAAAGATGTTCCAAGAGAGAAGTTAATAGCAATATAAGCCTACCTCAAGAAGCAAGAAAAATCTCAAATAAGGAACCAACAATTATACCTAAAGGATCTAGAAAAAAATCAGCAGAATCCAAAACCAGTAGAATGAAGGAAATAATAAAGCTTAGAGCAGAAAAAAATGAAATAAAAAAAAAAAAAAACAACAATAGAACAGATCAATGAAACCAGGAGCTATTTATTGGAAAAAAAACAACAAAATTGAAAACCCTTTTGTCAGCCCCCCCAAAAAAAAAGAGTGGGGGGAGAGGGGACTCAAATAAACAAAATCAGAAATGAAAGAGGAGAAATAACAACCAATACCATAGAAATCCAAAGGATTATGGAAGAGTATTATGAAAAAGATGCCAAAAAAATTGGACAACCTAGAAAACAATGGATAAATTCTTAAAAACATACAGGCTCCTAAAACCGTCAGTAAGAAACAGAAAATTTGAACAGATTGATTATCAGCAATGAAATTGAATCAGTAATCAAAAAAATCCCAACAAAGTCCAGGACCAGATGGCTTCACAGGTGAATTCAACAAAACATTTAAAGAGGAGTTAATACCTATTCTTCTCAAACTATTCCAAAATATAGAAGAGGAAGGAAAGCTTCCAAATTCATTCTATGAGGCCAGTGTTACCCAGATACCTAAACCAGATAAAGACACTTAAAAAATGAGGACAGAGAGGCCAGTATCTCTGTATCATCTCTATCTATCTATATCTATCCCAGAACCTGAGATCATGACCTGAGCTGAAATCAAGAGTTGGCCACTCAACTACCTGAGCCACCTAGGCACCCCTGAAAACACTAATCTAAAAAGATATATGTACCCCTATGTTTATTGCAGCATTATTTACAATATCCAAGTTATGAAGCAGCCCAAGTGTCTATCCATAGATGAATGGATAAAGAAGTGTCTATCCACAGATAAATGCATATAGATAGATAGATAGATAGATAGATCGATCGATCGATAACCATAATGGATATTACTCAGCCATAAAAAAGAATGAAATCCTGCCATTTGCAACAACATGGATGGATCTAGAGGGTACAATGCTAATTGAAATAAGTCAGTCATAGAAAGACAAAAATCGTATGATTTCAATGATATGTGGAATTTAAAAAATAGAAAACAAATGAACAACAAAAAAGGAGACATAGAAAACAAACAGACCCTTAACTATAGATAGCAAACTGGTGGTTACCAGAGGAGAGATTAGTGGGGGGATGGGTGAAATAGGTGAAGGGGATTAAGGGTACATATCATGACAAGTGCTGAGTAACATACAGAACTGTTAAATCACAGGGCACCTGGGTGGCTCAGTCATTAAGCATCTGCCTTCGGCTCAGGTCATGATCCCAGGGTCCTGGGATCGAGCCCCGCATCGGGCTCCCTGCTCCGCAGGAAGCCTGCTTCTCCCTCTCCCACTCCCTCTGCTTGTGTTCCCTCTCTTGCTGTCTCTTTCTCTGTCAAATAAATAAATAAAATCTTAAAAAAAAAAAAAAAAGAATTGTGGAATCATTATAATGTACACCTGAAAGTAGTATAAACCCATATGATAATTTTAGTGGGATTAAAAAAAGTAAAATTAATGGCTTTAGAATAAGAATTTATAAAATCATGGACTGTGGACTGTTTTTAATTTCAACAATGTCTGTATACTATCTCAATGATTCCCAAGCCTATTTTAGATATTTTTAGAGAATACTGCCTATTATTGACAAATCTCTATTTTAACTCTTCTTATTATTATACACACACATTTCCAATTAGAAACCATAATCTTGGACATCTCCAATGGGCTAACAAGAAATCTTTGTTTTACTGTTTTATAACCTGAACACATTATGTTTATTTTCTATGTTTCCATATTAAACCACAGTACTGGAAGCTAACATATTAAAGCCTTACCAGCTATGTAATCAGCATTCAAAATTCACACCTTTAAATGATCTCTTGCATTTTCATTTTAATCAAACTAGTAAGAGAAAATGGAAAATATCAGGTTGACAATTTTTTTAAGGAAATGTAATCATCTAAAACTCAACTGTAAAACCAAAGAACAAACACCCTCAATGTAGTCAAAATAAGTGTTTTGTTGTACATAACCATATGAACTTCACTAACAGAAAACATTCACAGAACCACACTACTTTTTCCTTACACGCAATTCTGTAATTACTTGGGTCTCAAAAATATTTTTTAGAAGATATTTTCCCAGTAGTATAAAAAGAAAACAAAATGTTTAATAATGAGAAAGAGAATTTTATAAAACAGAGCCATTTAATAGAGATATTCCAATAAATATAAAAAATGCCAAAACCAATGTATAATTAATATTTAGAATTATCACTCAGTATATTAAAAATAAGTAAGTCCTGGGGATGACTAATCTGCTCAAACAGTACTGGGTGGTCTCAGCTTCACTTGATCCTAGCCAGAAGGTGGAAAAGTGATATGCCTTGGGTTCATGAGACATTTGGGCTCAACCCAGAACTAATTTACTTAACTGTAAGAAAAAATACAAGACCAGAAACACAACATGAATGCAAATATATCAGAGGTGTTAGTATTGTTAGGTCTGACTTCTAAATATCTTAGTAATTCCACATTAGGACAAATGCAAAAATGGGAGATGAGGCTACAAAGACGTGGAATAATCCAGTACGAAGTAGTGATTAGCTCTGGGTGGAGCTGGACTCTTAACAGCTCTAGTTGTTAATTGATAAATAATTGCAGCAATTAGGTACAGGTGATCTTGTTTGGATTCTCATTTATCCTGCATCTCATGTTAATTTTTTGAGTTAGTGTTACAGGAAGGATTTGACCAAAGACCAAATCCTTAGATATCTGAGGCTAGAAGAAAGGTCAACTCTATGGCAGCCCTTCCCTTGAGTCATATTCTGTGTTGGTAGAGTTGCAAAAGGGAATGAGTCCATGTTGGCCCTGAAAAGAGTTCAGGACATGGCTGGAGATGAAAGTGTAGCAGAACTCCTCATTGGCCACTGAAACCTAGCCCTCACAGTCACATTGCAATGCCTTCATTTTCGTCGAAGTTTTGGCCATTGGATCAGGGAGGGGCTATTGCTGCTTCCTCCCTCACAAGACCACAGGTTATGTCCTGGCCTCTGAGCTCTCTTGTCCACATATGTTCTCTCAAAAATGTAAAGGTTGGGGCGCCTGGGTGGCTCAGTCGGTTAAGTGTCTGCCTTCAACTCAGGTCATGATCCTGGAGCTGGGATCAAGTCCCATATCAGGCTCCCTGCTCAGCAGGGAGTCTGCTTCTCCCTCATCCTCCTCTCTCCCATGTGCTCTCTTTCTCAAATAAATAAAATCTTTAAAAAAAATAATAATAAATGCAAAGGATGGGGCGCCTGGGTGGCTCAGTCGGTTAAGTGTCTGCCTTCAACTCAGGTCATGATCTCAGGGTCTTTCTTCTCCTCTCCCTCTGCCTTTCCCCCCAACTCATGTTCTCTCTCTCTCTATGCTCTCATTCTCTCAAATAAATAAAATCTGAAAAAAAAAAAAAAAGAAAAATGCAGAGGAGATCATTCTTCCATTTCCCCATATCATGTTAGAGTGCAGAGTCCCCTGAGGAGCAACCACAGGCCCATCTGCCTGGACGTATTATTCTTTCCACGCTGGAACATCACTGGCAATTGGAAGAACCTGGATTCCCTCATGTTTTCCTGGGAAAAGGGAAACAGTTCCTATCTACTTTTAGTTTTGTAAACCTGCATGTGAATTGTAGATATATCAAAATACCATCATTTTCTATTTGCCTAATATCTGTCTTTAATCAGTTGAATATTAATATGCATCTCCCTATTTCATAAATGATTAATATTTTGGATATAGTTCTGAAACTAGTAATTAACTTAATCTAGAATAGCTTTTCTTGAAAAATTCTGTCTTAGGAATGAATACAATTAATTCAATCATTTCCCTACCATTGGCCACTTGCTTTTTCTCCACTTTTTAATTCAACATCAGAATAAACTTTTACATTTGTATTTTTACACTTTTAAAAGTATATTCTGCACTTGTGCAGTATATTGCTTGAAGAAGTGCTTTGTCAATTACATGTAGCTATACACATCTATGCATATGCATTTATACACACACACTAAACAAACCTGATGACAGCATATGTGGTGAGTGTAATGCTAATTTTTTCCATTTCCATCTCACCATTATCCTAGGTACATAATGATTACAAGCTATTGCCTAACCTTCTTACAAATGAATGAGACTGTATTTTAGCCAATATTATTGCAGTTTTATTTTTCACCACTATAAATATGCTTCAATAAAAATTCATATATGCTTAAACATGTCAAGATGGGGATTAGGCAAAATATGAACAAAGTTATTTTCATGGTACCTGATTTTGTCCATTTGAATTAAAAAAAAAAATTGTAATGACTGATATTGTCCTTTTCCACACATCCTCAATGACAAAGTATTTTAATTCCCCTTAATTTTACCACTCTGATGGGCATAAAGTAGTGTTTCATTGTTACTCTAATTTGCATTTTCTGATTTACAAATGAATTTAAATATATTTGCATATGTTTGTTGACCATTTCCATTTGTGCTTTTATAAACTTAAAAGTCACATATATTAACTCTATCTATTGGATGACTTATATTTCAATAATTGTATGAGATCTTTATATGTACATGTACATATACATATGTACAAATGCACATCCTTTGTCTTTTTGTTATATAATCCCCAAATAATGTTTGTCTATTTACTGAGCATATGATGCCTTTTAACAATTCAATTTTTAAGAAATATTTTATGAACTACCTACCATTTCTTTCACACTTTGATTCCTAGAATTATTCAGGTGGACCACTCCTAAAATGATGATGTGATTTTATTTTTTTTAAGATTTATTTATTTTCAAAAGAGAGAGCATGAATTGGGGGAGAGAGAGAGATGGAAAAGGAGAGAGAATCTCCAGCAGACTCTTTGCTGAGTAGGGAGCCTAACATGGGGCCCAATCCTATGACCCTGAGATCATGACCTGAGCAGAAATGAAGAGTTGGACACTTAACCAGTTGAGCCACCAGGTTCCCCTGATGTGATTTCTTACATTGTCCTGTAATAATTTTTATTTTGTTTACATTTAAAAATTTCACCTATTGGAATTTTAGTTTTCCTTATAGTATAACATGAGTATCCATTTTTATTTCCTTCTAAATATTTCAGGTTGCCCATCACCTCTTAGTATTTTTTCCCTAATTTATTGAGCTACTACCCTTTTTATGTATACAATGTGATCTTTGAGTTTTCTATTCTCTTTTAGTTATATATTTAAATTTCTATACTAATATCATAGTAACTTTTAAATTATACCAGTATCATGAAATATAGTATTTTTTATGTCATACTTCTAAAATTGTCACTCACTACAATAAATGCAACAAACAATGAGGTAGAATATTTTTTTCTAGCTAAATAGCATCAGATGCTAAAAAAATTCTGTTCCTATAAACTTCTGAATAAAACTGAATAACAACAACAAAGCATTTTAAATCATAGTTCTTGCTTCCCAAAAAAAAAAAAAAAAAAAAAGTGAAATCTCTATGGAATGAATACAAAGGGGGCATGAATTGCAAAGAATTTGATCAAACACTATGGCATTTGCAGGCAGTTTGGTGGAAATTGGACCTAGAAATATACCCTAATAGCTATGAGCTTTGTTCTTTATGCCCACAGATAGACAGGAAGCTCTTGGGACCATTTAAAGCAGAGAGTTGTAAGCCATCTCTTGCTTAAAAAGAGAGCACTTGAGGTGTTCCTTCTTCTATGAAAGGGACAACTGAAAATATTGGTTAACTGCCTGAGAGATGACAAAATGCTTATCTTTCCTTTAGGCTCTGAGTAGGGGAAATATTAATAGTTCTATGATAATTCAAAGCCCCACCTTGTGCTTAGGACTGGGAATATGATATGCTGGCTATGAAATATGAATTTACACTACCTCCATGGTACGGAAATTCTTAACACTAAGAAAATAACACAAAACAGCTCTGAATCAGTGATATACTTGGGGTATATGGCTCCCCAGCAATAGAAAAACCACTCTGGGGGCACAATTCTTCCACATAGATTACACATGCTTTTCACAGGACTAGATGCAGGCCACTCTCATGAGAAGGCCAAAAATGAGTTTTTGTTAGTCCCTAGTGTAATAGACTATTATGAATATTTTCCAAAGCCTAGAAACATATAGAAAGCTGCTCATTTTGTGAGGAAAATATACAACTAATTCTAAATCTAAGATGTTTTCCCCATTAAAAACATGCACATGTTGTGCAAATTTTTTTTTTAAAGATTTTATTTATTTATTTGAGAGAGAGAATGAGAGACAGAGAGCATGAGAGGGAGGAGGGTCAGAGGGAGAAGCAGACTCCCCGCTGAGCAGGGAGCCCGATACAGGACTCGATCCTGGGACTCCAGGATCATGACCTGAGCCGAAGGCAGTCGCTTAACCAACTGAGCCACCCAGGGGCCCATGCAAATTATTTTTAATGGCTTGTTTGCTGCTCTTTCACCCCAACTATAGATAAGACACTCTGTAATATCATAGTTAGATCTATCGGTAAGTGTTAAAAATAGCCATCACAAAGTTTATATGACATAATGTTTTAAAACAAGAATATATTTTAATATACTGAAAGATAATTAGAAGTGACCATATTGTAAAGTTGTTTACAGCATGGACTTTAATGTCAAAGGGCTTCTGGTTCAAGTCTCAGCTGAAATATGTCTGTATATCTATTTTACTCTTTCCATATAATAAATATGATAAAGTGGGACTGGAAAATTTCTTAATTTAACACAATGGTGACCTCAAAACAATAGCCATCATTATGTTCACAAATAATTTTTAGATAACTTTCCTTAACAAGTGAGGAATACAAAGAGAATATAAACCTTCACAATTGTCATGATAATATTGACATTTTAATAAAATGAGATAAAGAACTAAAAGATAGGAGTTTTGAAAATGAGACAAATTTGTCATTTTCAGCAATATATAGCTATAAAGCTTAAATTGTCAGCTAAGAAACACACAGAATTAATGATAAAAACAGGGTCTTTAAAAGATAAATATATATGACTCAGAAACTACTTTCCACCAGTTTCTTTTTTTTCTTTTGTTGCTTGTGTTTTTGGTGTCCTATCCAAAAAAAAATCGTTGCCAAAACCAATGTCAAGGAGTTTTTTCCTACGGTTTCCTCTTGGTCTTGTATTTAAGTCTTTAATTCATTTTAATTACTATGAGTAGTGTAAGATAGGGCTCTAGTTTCATTCTTTTGCATATGAATATCCAGTTTCCCCAGGGTCACTTACTGAAAAGACTATCTTTTCCTCATTGAGTGTCCTTGACTCCCTTGTCAAATACTAGTTGATCATAAATGCATGGGTTTCTTTCTGGTCTCTCAATTCTATTCCAGCAGTCTATGTGCCTGATTTTATGACCATAGTACCATACTGTCTTGATACCTTCGTAATACAGTTTAAAATCAGGAAGTGTGATGCCTCTAGCTTTTTCTTCTTTCTTAAGACTTGTCTATTTAGAATTTTTTGTGGTTCCATACAAATTTTAAGATTTTTTTTTTCTATTTTGTGAATAATGTCATTGGAACTTTGATAGGGATTGCATTGACTCTATAGATTGGGGAATTATGGACATTTTAACAATATTAATTTTTCTGACCCATGAATACAGGGTATCTTTCCATTTGTCGATATCTTCTTCAGTTTCTTCCATCAGTGTCACGGTTTTCCGTGTACAGATCTTTCACCTTCTTGGTTAAATTTATTCCTAAGTATTTTATTATTTTTGATGCAATTGTAAATGAGATTGTTTTATTTCTTTTTCAGATAATCACTGTTAGTGTATAGAAATGAAATTAATTTTTGTTAGTTGATTTTGTGTCCTGCAACTTTACTAAATTTGTTGATTAGTTCTAACTTTTCTAATGGATTTTTTTAGGGTTTTCTACATATAAGGTTATGTCATCTTCAAACAGGGACAATTTTGCTTCTTCCTTTCCAATATGGATGCCTTTTATTTCTTTTTCATGCCTGATTGCTCGAGCTAGGATTTTCAGCACTATGTAGAATAAGAGTGATGTCAGAGAATACCTTTGTCTTATTCCTGATCTTAAAGAAAAGGCTTCAACCTTTTACTGTTCAGTATGATGTTAGCTTTGGGCTTGCCATGTACGGCCTTTATTATGCTAAAGTACATTTCTTCTTTACCCAATTTGGTAAGAATTTTTATCATGGAAAGATGTTGAATTTTGTCATATGCTTTTCTGCATCTGTTAAGATATTCAATGTTCCAGTAAGATTTTTTGATCTATATACAAGATTACTCTACCATGTAAAAGGAGAGATCAAGAGACCAGAATATCTGAAGCAGTTTTGAAGAAGAATTATAAAGTAGGAGAAATTAGTATATTCTGTATCAAGATTTTTATATAGCTACAATAATCTAGACTAGGAATAGGCAATTGATCAATGGAACAGAACAGAAAATCCAAATATAGACTTACAAATATATTTAAAAAATGTTATTATAATACACAAAATTCACTATTTTAATAATTTTAAAATGTACAATTCTATTGTATTTAGGACATTCACAGTTCTATACAACTTCACCACTATCCACTTCCATAACATTTTCATCACCCCAACAGGAAACTTCATATTCATTAGGCGGTCACTCCCCATTTTTCCTTACCATAGCTCCTGGCAACACTAATCTGCTTCTTTCTGTTTGGATTTACTTATCCTAGATACTTCTTGAAACAAATTTTACATTTGACATTTTGTGTCTGGCTTCTTTCATTTACCATATATTTTTAAGATTCATCCATGTTGTATTAGCATTCCTTTTAAATGCTGAAAAAATACTCCACTGTATGAATTAAATCACATTTTATTTAGTCATTTATTTATGGACATTTAGTAAGTTTTTACTTTTTGGCTGTTGGGAATAATGCTGGAATAAACATTCATGTAGTTTTTTTGAATACCCATTTTTACCTCTCCAGAGTATATACCTAGGAGTGGAATTGTTGGGTCATATGGTATTCTATGTTGAACTTAATGAGAAACATCAAACTGTTTTGCACACTTTATGTGCCACTTTATATCCCAACCAGCAATATATGAGGATGCTTATTTCTTTACATCCTCACCAACAATTGTTATTTTCCATTTTTATTTTTGACTTAAGCCATCTTAATGAGTGGTATTTCCTTGTGCTTTTGAATTGTATTTCCCTAATGACTACCTTTGAGGATCTTTCATGTGCTTATTGACCATTTGCATATTTTTTTTGGAGAGATGTCTATCCAAATCCTTTGATCATTTAAAAATTGGATTCTTTGTCTTTTTTTAAATTGGTTTTAAGAGTTATTTACAAATTCTGGATACTAGACTCTTATCAAATACATGATTTATAAATCTTTCTCTTCCATTCTGTGCACTTTCACTTTCTTGCTATTATCCTTTGGGGCACAAGCATATTTAATTTTACATCCAAGTTATTTTTCTTTTGTTTCTGTGCTTTCAGTGTCATATCTAAAAAACTATTGGCAAACACATCATGAAGATTTGTTTTTTTCTAAAAGTTGTATAGGTTATTTTTTGATTACTTTATTAAAATATAGTTGACACACAATGCTACATTACTTTCAGGTGTACAACATAGTGATTTGACAAGTTTATATGTTATGCTGTGCTTACAAGTGTGTATACCATCTGTCAACATACAATGCTATTATAATACCATTGCCTATATTCCCTATGCTGTAGCTTTTATTCCCACGAGTTATTTATTCCATAATTGGAAGCCTGTAGCTACCCCTCCCTTTCACCCATTTTTCCCATGTCCCCACCCCCTCAGGGTTTTATTATTTTTAATGTTATTATCAATGGAATTTTTTAATTTCCTTTTTTGATTTTAATTGTTAGTGTGTAGAAATAGAATTAATTTTTACATGTTTGTCTTGTATCCTGCAATTTTGCTGAATTCATTTATGAATGTTAATAGTTAACATAGATTCTTCCAATGTATTGCACAATATATTGATCATATCATGTGAGAATACAATTAGTTAAAATTAGTTTTACTTTTTTTTTTAGATTTTTATTTATTTGACAGAGAGAGGCACAGAGAGAGAGGGAACATAAGCAGGGGGAGTGGGAGTGGGAGTGGGAGAAGCAGGCTTCCTGCAGAGCAGGGAGCCCGGTGTGGGGCTCGATCCCAGGACCCTGGGAACATGACCTGAGCTGAAGGCAGACGCTTAACGACTGAGCCACCCAGGCGCCCCTAGTTTTACTTTCTTATTTCCAACTTAGATGACTTTAATTTTTTCTTATCTAATTGCTCTGGCTAAATTGTCCAGTACAATGTTGAATAAAAGTGATAAAAAAGAGCATCCTTGTCTTATTCCTTATCTTAGGAGGAAAACATCCAGTCTTTTGCCATTGAGGATGATCTTAGCTGTGAATATTTCATAAATATCCTTTATTAAGTTTAATAAGTTCCTTTGTGTTTTAGGTTTGAGTGTTTTTTACATGAAAGATGTTGGATTTTTCAAATGCCTTTTCTGCAACTGAGATAAATGTGAGTTTTCACCTTAATTCTGTTAATGTGGCATATTACATTGATTTCTGTGTGTTTTACCAACATTGCATTTCTGTAATAAATCCTGTTTGATCATGGTGTACAATTCATTCTTAATTTGTTGAGGATTTTTATCTACATTCATTAGCGATATTGGACTGTAGTATATTATATGTGATTGTGTGTGTGTTTTCTTGTGATGTCTTTGGCTTTGATATCAGGGTAACGCTGACCTCATAGAATAAAAAGAAAAATTATTACATACTTTTTAATTTCTTGGAGAAGTTTGAGAAGAAAAGCTCTTAATTCTTCTTTAAATGTTTGGTCGAATTCACCAGGGAAATCATCTGACACTGGCCTTTTCTTTGTCAGGTTTTTAAATTACTGATTCAATCTCTTTGCTTATTAAATATATGTTCTAATATTCTATTTCCTCCTCATTTTGATAGTTTGTTTGTAGGAAATTGTCCTTTTCATTGATGTTATCTAATTTGTTGAAATATTAATTGTTCATAGTATTCTCTTATCCTTTTTATTTCTGTAAGGTTCATAGTGATGTCCCCTCTTTAATTTCTGATTTTAATAATTTGAATCTTTTTTTCTTAATCTATCTGAACATTGTCAATTATGTTAATGTTTTCAAATAACTTTAGATTTCATTGATTCTCTGTATTGTTTTTCTATTCTTTGTTTCATTTATATCTACTGCTTGTAATGGTCCAAATCTAGAATAAATTCAGATGTCCTTTAATGAGTCAATGCTTAAAAAATTTTAGTACATCTATACCATGGAATACTATTAGTGAAAGAAATAAAAACACAAAGCACTCCGGATAAGTATACAGAAAATTAAGCTGAGTGGGAAAAACAAGGCCAATCACAAAGTATTTCCTACTATGATTCCACTTATACCACATTCCTGAAATAGCAAAACTGTAGAAATGCAGAACAGATTAATTTTTCCCAGGGGTTAATAAGGGAGTTGTCATGGGAAGGAAGTAGGCGTAGTTACCCAAGGGCAATGTGAGGGATCCTGTGGTGGTGAGGAAATTGTTCTTTATCCTGACTATATCAATGTCCTGGTATTATAAGATGTTATCACTGGAAGAAACTGGGTAAAGGGTCCCAGGATTTCCGTATTATTTCTTATTTCCATATTATTTCTTCTTTCTCATGTGAGTTTATAATTATCTCAACATAATTACTTTTAAAAAAGTGAAGTAAAAATATTTGCAGAAATTTTTATCAAGAAAAAAATAGTTCTGACCAAAGAACATACAAAGCTATCTAAGAATATATTTTACTTTACTATCCTCAAAGCCTCACCCATAGTAGTTGCTAAATAAAAATATAAGTGATAGATTATTTTTACAGCCATTAAATGTGCTAACTTAAAAAAAAATGCTTTGCAGTGCTAATAAAGGTTTATGGTTAAGTACCATTTAGAGTTGATGTCAACGCAAATTTGTAGAGTCCCTATTCATATATTATTTGGCATTCAGGGAAATAAGATTTGGATTATTACATTTGTCTTCACTTTTTCAATTTTATTTAATGCTATTATACTTCCTTTTATAATTATTTATATTTAAAGTTTATTTTTTAAAATATTTGAGATGCTTCAATTTGAGTAAGACTTCTCATTTTACCTTTATTTTAATGAAATGAATTGCACAATACATTGGAACTATTAGCACCTCTTTGTTACTAATTATTAAGTCTCTTGTTTGTTTGTTTGTTTGTTTTTTGCTAGCTTAGTGGTTAAATAAATCTAGTAAAGGACTTTCCTCTATAAAGAATTTTTCCAAGTCTTATGAAAATGCAAATGAATGAGGAAATACCTTTGTCTATTCAATGAAGACATTTTTTGTGGAAAGAAAATATTTGGAATCTCAAAAGGAGTGGAAAGGCTTCTGGGAAGATGACAGAGTAGTAGAATCCTAAGCTCACCTCTTCCTATGGATATACCTAGATAACACCCCCACATCAGTGTAAATAACCAAGAAAATAATCCAACGACTGGCAGAATAAACTCTCCACAGCTAGTCATAGATAAGAGGCTATGTCAGAAAAAAGGTAGGGAGGGTGGAGATGGTCAGAAATCACAATGACACATGAGATTGTCCCTAGGAAGGAGGGATACCAAAGCATGGGGAAGGGAGATGAGCAGACCACACCTCAGGTACCTCAGGCACAGGGGATGTGCACTGGGAAGATGAATCCCTCTAACATTTGGCTTTGATAACCAGAGGGGTTTAACTCTGTGAGTTTTTACAAGTGACGCTTGACACAAGGAAATTTAAAATTCTGCTCTGTTCTGGGAGAGTTGAAGGCAAGAGAAAACTGAGTCCCCACTCTTAAAGAAACAGCATAACAAACCCATTTAGACAGCATAGGAGAATCAGTTTGAAAAATGCCCAGAATATATGGGAAGATTTATTTATGAATTTCAGAACATGTGCTGGAGGGACATGGATCTTAAATTAAAATTCAATTCAATTCCATTAAAAATACACTAGCTGAAATAAGTAGTAGACTAGAGGAAGCAGAAGAATGGATCAGCAACCCAGAGGATAAAGTAATGGAAAGCAACCAAGGTAAACAGAGGAGAAGAGAGAGGAATAAAAAATGAGTTTAGATTAGGCAAACTCAGTGATACCATCAAACATAAAAACATTTGCATTATAGGGGTCCCAGAAGGAAAAGAGAGAGAAGGGGACAGAAAATTCATTTGAAGAAATAAAAGCTAAAGGATCACAAATTTGGGAGGGAAACAAATCCAGATCCAGGAGGCACAATAAGGCTCCCCAAAAATCAGCCGAAGGTGGTCCGTACCAAGACACATAGTAATGAAAATGGCAAAATGTACTGATAAAGAGAGAATCTTAAAAGCAGCAAGAGAAAATAAAACGGTTACATACAATGGAAACCCCATAAGGCTATCAGCTGATTTTTCAGAAGAAACCTTTCAGGCTAGAAGAAAATGGCATGATATATTCAAAGTTCTGAGAGAAAGAGAAAAACAAAAACAAAAACAAAGACACTTCAACCAAGAATATTCTATCCAGCAAGGCTCTTTCAGAGTAGGAGGAGAGATGAAGACTTTCACAGACAAATAAAATTAAAGGAATTTATCACCACTAAGCCAGGCTTATAAGAAATGTTAAAGGGGATTCTCTGAGTGGAAAGGAAGACTGTAAGTAGAAGTAAGAAAAGTAGGAAGCACAAAAGCAGTAAAATCAAGTATATCTATAAAAATCAGTCAAGGAACTCACAAAATAAAAAGAATGTAAAGGATGACATGATATACCTAAAACTTAGGGGGTGGGAGTAATGATTTAGTGCTATTAGATGCAAGCAAACTTAAGTGGCTATCAACTTAATATAGACTGCTGTATGTATAAGGTGTTATATATAAACCGTAATGGTAATCACAAATTTAAAAGCAGTAATGGACATGTGAAAAACAGAAAGCAATCTGACTATATCACTTAAAAAATGCAATTAAATTATTAAAGAAGAAACCAAGAAAAAAGGGAACAGGGAACACAAAAACAACCATAAAACAAGTAACAAAATGGCAACGAGCACATACCTATCAATAATTACTTTGAATGTGAATGGATAAATGCTCTAATTGAAACACAAAGGGTACCTGAATGGATAAAAGACCAAAGACCCATCTATATGCTGCCTACAAGAGAATCATTTCAGACCTAAAGATACATGCAGACTAAAAGTAAAAGTATAGAAAAGCATTTACCGTGCAACTGGAAGTAAAAAGAAAGCTGGGGTATCACTACTTATATTGGAAAAAAATAGACTTTAAACAAAGATTGTAACAAGAGACAGAGAAGGACACTACATAATCAAAAAGGAAGCAATCCAAGGAAAGCTTATAACATCTGTAAATATTTATGTGCTTAACATGGGAACAGTCAAATATATAAAGCAACTATTAACAAAGGAAATAATTGATAGTAATACAATAATAGTAGGAGATTTTAACACCCCATTTACATCAATGGATAGATCTTCCACACAGAAAATCAACAAGGGAGCAGTGGTTTTGAATGACACACTGGACCAGATGGATCTAACAGATATATTGAGAACATTCCATCCTAAAACAGCAGACTACATATTCTTTTTAAATGCATATGGAATATTCTCCAGAATAGATCACATGTTAGGTCACAGGCAAATAATAAATACCGTGCATCTTTTCCAACCACAATGCTATGTAACTAGAAATCAACCACAAAAAAAAAAAAAAAATCAAGAAAGAAGAAAAATACATGGAGGTTAAATAACATGCTACCAAACAATGGATGGGTCAACCAAGAAATCAAGAGCAAATCAGAAGATACATGAACACAAATGAAAATGAAAACACAACAATCCAAAATCCTTGTGATGCAGCAAAAGCTGTTCTGAGAAGTCTATAGCAATACAGGCCTAACTCAAGAAGCAAGAAAAATCTCAAATAAACAACATAATGTTACAGCTAAAAGGAGCTAGAAAAAGAAGAAAAAACAAAACTCAAACCAGCAGAAGAAAGGAAATAATAAATATTAGAGTAGAAGGAAAAGAAGCAGAAAATTAAAACAAAAACAAAAACATTTTAACAGATCAATGAAACCAGGAGCTGGTTCTTTGATAAGATCCACAAAACTGAGAAACATTAAGACAGACTCATAAAAAAAGGGGGGGGGGAGAGAGAAGACTCAAACAAAATCAAAAATAAAAGAGGAGAAACAACCAACACCACAGAAATACCAAGAATTATATGAGATTATGAAAAAGTATATTCCAACAAATTGGACAACCTAGAAGAAATGTATAAATTCCTAGAAACATATAACCTCCCAAAACTGAAGCAGAAAGAAATAGAAAACTTGAACAGACTGATAACCAGCAATGGAATTGAATCAGTAATTTAAAAACTCTCCCAAAACAGGGGTGCCTGGGTGGCTCAGTTGCTAAGCATCTGCCTTTGGCTCAGGTCATGATCCCAGCATCCTGGGATCGAGCCCTGCATCGGGCTCCCTGTTCAGCAGGAGGCCTGCTTTTCCCCCTCCCACTCTCCCTGCTGTGTTCCTCCTCTCACAGTGCCTCTCTCTGTCAAATATATAACTAAAGTTTTTAAACAAAAACAACAACAACAAAAACTCCCCAAAAACAAAAGTCCTGGACCAGATGGCTTCACAGGTGAATTCAACCAAACTGTTAAAGAACAGTTAATACCTATTATTCTCAAACTATTCTAAAAAATAAAAGAGGTATAAAAGCTTCCAAATTCATCCTATGAGGCCAGCATTACCCTGATACCAAAACCAGATAAAGAAACTACAAAAAAAGAGAATTACTAGCCAATATCTCTGATGAACATAGATATAAAACTCCTCAACAATATAGTCCCAAACCAAATCCAACAATACATTTAAAAAAAAATTATTCACCATGCTCAAGTGGGATTTATTCCTGGAATACAAAGGTGGTTCAATATTCACAGATCAATCAGTGTGATACATCATGTATGATCATTTCAATAGATTCAGAAAAAGCGTCTGACAATGTACAAATCCAGATAAAAATCTTCAACAGAGTAGGTTTAGAAGGAACTATCTCAATATAAAATAGGCCACCTATGAAAAATCCACAGCTAATATCATCATCAATGGTGAAAAACTGAGAGCTTTTCCCTAAGATCAGGAACAAGACAAAGATATGCACTCTAACCAATTTTATTCAACATAGTGTTGGAAGTCCTAGCCACAGCAATCAGACAGGAAAAGAAATAAAGACAAAAAGAAAAAGAAATAAAGGCATCTAAATTGGTATGGAAAAAGTAAAATTTTCACCTTTTGCAGATAACATGATACTACCTATAGAAAAATCTAAAGACTCCACCAAAAAACTACTAGAACCGATAAATGAAGTCAGTAAACTCACAGGATACAAAATCCATATATGTCAATATCAATATACAGAAATCAGTTATATTTCTATGAGGTAGCAGAAAGAGAAATTAAGAACATAATCCATTTTACAGTTGCATCCAAAATAATAAAATAGGCAGGAATAAACTTAACCAAGAAGGTGAAAGACATGTACTCTGAAAACTATAAACGTGATGAAAGCAATTGAGGAGGACACAAACAAGTGGAAAATTATTCCATGGTTATACATTGGAAGAACAAATATTGCTAAAATGTCCATACTACTAAAAGCAATATACACATCTAATGTAATCTCTATTAATATACCAACAGCATTTTTCACAGGACTACAATAAATGATCCTAAAATTTGTGTGGAACCACAGAAGACCCCGAATAACCAAAGCAATCTTGAAAAAGAACAAAACTGGAGGTATCACAATCCCAGATTTCAAGATATTCTACAAAGCTTTCGGGATCAAAACAGTACGGGATTGGCACAAAATAGACACAAAGATCAATGAAACAGAATACAGAACTCAAAAATAATCCTATGATTATATGGTCAATTAATCTTCAACAAAGGAGGCAAGAACACACAATGGGAAAAAGACAATCTCTTGAACAAATGGTGTTGGAAAAACTGGACAGCTACATGCAAAAGAATGAAATTAGATCAATTTCTCATACCATACACAGAAGTAAATTCAAAATGGATTAAATATGAGATCTGAAACCATAAAAATCCTAGAAGAGAGCAGAGCCAGTAATTTCTCTGTTACCAGCTGTAGCAAAATTGTTTCTAGTATGTCTCCTAAGCCAAAACAAATAAAAGCAAAAATAAATTATTGGGACTACATCAAAATAAAAAGCTTATGCCAGCAAAAGAAACAATCAATAAAACAAAAAGAGAACCTACTGACTGGGAGAAGGTATTTGCAAATGATGTATCTGATAATGGGTTAATATCCAAAATATATAAAGAACTTATACAACTCAACACCAAAATCCCCAAATAATCCTATTAAAAATGGGAAGACATGAACAGATATTTCTCCAAAGAAGACATCCAGATGGCCATCAGACATATGAAAAGATGTTCATCATCACTTATCATCAGGGAAATGCCAATCGAAACCACAATGAGATATCACCTCATCCCTGTCAGAATGGTGAACATCAAAAACACAAGTAACAAGGGTTGGTGAGGATGTAGAGACAAAGAACCCTTGCCTGTTTATGGGAATGCAAACTGGTGTACTGTGGAAAAACAGTATGGAGATTTCTCAAAAAATTAAAAATAGAATTACCATAAGGTGCAGTAATTCCACTACTGGGTAATTACACAAAGAATATGAAAACACTAATTCAAAAAGATCTATGCATCCTAATGTTTATTGCAGTATTATTTATGAGAGCCAAAATAGAGAAGCAGCCCAAGGGTCCATCGACAGATGAATGGATAAAGAAGAGGTGGTATATACATAATGGAATACTACTCAGCCATATAAAAGAATGAAATCTTGCCATTTGTAACAACATGGTAAAAAAAAGAGAGCATAATGCTAAGTAAAGTAAGTCAGAGAAAGGCAAATACCACATGATTTCACTCATATTTAGAATTTAAGAAACAAAACAAACAAGCAAAGAAAAAAAGACAACTAGAGAATTTGTTGTTAGCAGAGAGCAGGTGGGTGGGGGGATGGGTGAAACAGGTAAAGGGGATTAGGAGACTTATTGTGATAAGCACTGAGTAACATAGAATTATTGAATGACTATATTGTACATCTGAAACTAATATAATATACATTAGTTATACTGGAATTTAAATAAAGGAGAAAAACTTTTATATAAGAATAAAAAAATGAGTGGGGGGAAAAAAAAAGAAAACCACCCTTACATTTCATTTGTCTTCCAGAGAAAGGCCTTACTTTATTTTAACTTAAATTTAGAAAAGGTATCTTAAATAAACCTTTATTTTCACCTCTAATGGATGACATTTAACATTTTATAATACAATACTCTATATTATAGAGTATACATTTGGAGCTGGAAGTACATAAACACCAGAGCAGACAGGTACCAAAGTTACATTAAATCTTCTTTCATGACCATGCATTTCTAAACCTAGAGGCTATATAGGGAGTTTCTGAATTAACAGTGGATTAAAACTGCTCAGTAATGTATAACTTCTACCTCAGAACAGATATTTTTGAATATACATTCAATCATCAAAAGCCATGTTACCACCACTGGAAAGAGATTACGAGCCTTTCATCAAATATACATTTGGTGGTATTATTAAAAGGGAAAAGCACTGACTGATCTCAGAAATTAAAACCTTGAGGGACGTGAGAAAGTTCTATAAGATTTTTAAAAAATAATCAGAAGCACCATTTACAATTCTTTTGAAATTGTGCTATTTGCTCAATAAATACATTAAAAAGAATAAATGCATATATTTAGACTGTTAAGAATGATTGTTCTATTTCATAGACAAGAAGAAATTGAATTTACACTGCATCAGATTTAATTATTAATATACAAATGATTAAATATAATCCTTGGCTCAAAAAATAATCACAAAACCAATGATAATTATACAGAATTATTTGTATTACAAATGCTCTCTAATATGCAATTGAAATATTTTTTCTTAGTGACTACTGCATTTCAAATCCCATGAGCATAAAATGGAGAATCTGTTTTTGACTACGTACATTCACTTCAGGGAAACGGAATAAAGGCAATTATCTAAAAAATTCAAACCAAAGTATATTTGTGATTTATTATTCAACTATTCTTATTTTCAACAGTGCATTTTTATTAACTATTGCTGTATTTTTCCCCAGGATAGAAATGGATAACTTCATGGATTAAAACTCTGAAGCAATCAGCTTGTATTTTTGGGGGGGACATTTATTTTCAAAAGAGGCATTTTTTAAAATAAAATGATTAAAGGTGCCTAGATATGTTATAACATTAAAAATCAAAGATATGATCATATAATATTGAAAGATATAAGTAAAATATGATAGAAATAAAGGAGTTTTTTTTTTTTTTTTAACCAAGGTAATTAGTCACGGCAATACTGAAATACCGACAAGCCAGAAAGGCATGGGAAGTATTTTTTTTTTTTCTCCAGAGTTGGTTTCCTTGTAAAAACTGAAAGCAATCCTCTTTTCAGCCTGTGACTCTGTTTAAAGAGAACTGTGGCTATGAAAATTGTAAGATAAATACTCCTGTCTTTTTTTTTTTTTGCAATAAAAAATGAATTTTAAGGTGACTTATTCCTTAAACTTTTTTTTTACTTTTTGTTATGTTAATCACCATACATTACATCATTAGTTTTAGATGTAGTGTTCCATGATTCATTGTTTGTGCATAACACCCAGTGCTCCATGCAGAACGTGCCCTCTTTAATACCCATCACCAGGCTAACCCATCCTCCCACCCCCCTCTCCTTTAGAACCCTCAGTTTGTTTTTCAGAGTCCATCGTCTCTCATGGTTCATCTCCCCCTTCGATTTCCCCCCCTTCATTCTTTTCCTAGTACTTCTCACCTTGGTGCCATTTGAAAATGTCAAAATATTTTAACCATACTGATTATTAGAATTACTTGGAAAAAAATAATTTTTCTTTCCAACATCTTCATAATAGATGACAATGTCATATGGGCCCTGGACAGCCTTTCTGAAAGACATTTCAGTATGTTTCTGCAACACTGAATGTATCTTGAAAATAATGAGGCACCTACCTGCTCTTTAGTAAATTTATTTTAATAAATACCAAAATGAGCAGACCAAGCCATCTGTGTTCTTCCTGTTAGTAATAAAAATGGCATTTGTTTGATGATGACATATTTCTCGGAGTGCACCAAGTACTTTATTTTATGATGGTATTTATACAGCTTCCTCTAAATGAAATAATGCAAGATGTTTATTATTTCAGCATCTGCTCCCATATTCCCTTAGCCACTTGAACAGTGACTCACATTTCTTTGAAAAAAAAACAAAACAAAACACTTGATTGTTCTAGCTTATCGTTACACAGATAGGCCTGTTTTCTTTTTTGAACATTGTTCACTCACAATCCAACAAATGCTATAAAGGAGAAATGTAAATTTTATGAATCAAGAGAAAGAGAAAAAAGTCTAGCAATAAGAAGTGCTTATAAACAAGGTCTTAGCTATTTTGTTTGTTACTGATATATTTATTAATACTCCACTTGCTTGAAAGGATTTCATATGGCTGTCCTGCATTATATTTTGCATTTCTTCTCATGCAGCCAAGACCTGGTGATGGGTATTGAAGAGGGCATGTACTGCATGGAGCACTGGGTGTTATACGCAAACAACGAATCATGGAACACTACTTCAGAAACTAATGATGTAATGTATGGTGACTAACATAATAATAAAAAAAAAAAGAATGGAATTTTTAAATGCTCACGGTTATTATTGTTATTCTTTTACTCTCAGAATCACTAAACCTCAGATGCTTTACCTGTATTTATGTTTAGGTAGTTGCAAGTATTGCAAATATTTACTGGAAGACTGACCCTCCCTCAGAATGTTTTCTCGATTGATCTATCAGCATGACAACCTTAGCTACACCTCTCTTAAACACGGTGTCTAACAGATTTACATGCACTCGTATATCCGTTTTTCTGTAAGACTTCAGGAAAGTCACTTCCATTTGCTTTTATCACACAGCATATCCCTAATAAAGGACTGTGGGAGAAGAAATGAGTTAATTAAAATAACTGCAATTAACAGGAGTAGGGGAGAGGTAGCCTGCTTAAAATAACAAACAAAAACAAGACAAAGCACCTCATTTGAAAGTATGGTATACTATATAATTCCTAAGTTGGGATGATACTCAACTAGTACACAGGTCTGACCACCCCAGTGATGTGTGGCCATATCACTCCAGTCAGATTTCTTTGTGCCCTGTTGTACCATGTGGCTGGTGAAATTCTGGCTATCACTTGGCTTATAAGGGTTTCCCTTCTGAGAAAAATATAAACCTTAACAAATTAACAAAATTCTGTTTCATACTATACTCTGTTATCCTAAAACTCTACTTTTTTTCAGTTACATAGATTTTTCCATTTTAATGGGATATTGCTATATTTTAAAATATTTTACCTAGAATATGTTAGCAGGAAAGAATATATAGGACTTGGTGTTAGGATGAGAGAGAGATTGTCAAGGGTTGACATTTCCAATATTAGAAGACAGTTATCTTGGGGCAAACTGCGATTAAAAATCTGGATGTGGAATGTGTTGAGATTCAGGTAATGGTAATCTAGTAAATTATACTTATATACACATTAAGTATCCTAATCTGTTATGACTATTACTTTCATTTAATCAGAAAGTAGTTTTTTTTAAGATTTTATTTATTTGTCAGAGAGAGAGGGAGCACACACAAGCAGGGGGAGTGGGAGAGGGAGAAGCAGGCTCCCTGTTGAGCAAGGAGCCTGATGGGGGACTCCATCCCAGGACCCTGGGGTCATGACCTGAGCAGAAGGCAGCCGCTTAACCAGCTGAGCCACCCAGGCATCCCAAGAAAGTACTACTAGTTTTTTTATTGAATAAAATGTAAAAGCTAATTTTAACAGTTTGATATGGGTGGGAAAGAAGCAGAATGATACAACTACCATTTTTGTAGCTTGTTTAGTGCATTAACATTACTGACATATTCTAAGCCAAGTATCTAAATTCTCCTCATTGGAGGTAATACAGTGGGTTCAGATTCCTATATCCTGATGGTCTCTAGACCCTAAGAACTACCCCAGGGTGGGTCTACGTCAGAGCAAGCCAAAAAGTCAGTTTTAAGAAAGTTCTCTCATTCTCGTAAGCCAGGGAAATCTTTTGCTAGTTCACAAGGTCCCTAATAGGAGATCCCTTGCTGTACGAGAATATGAGTCAAGTTATTCAATTGCTGTAGAAGAATGCATTAAAACAGGCTGACAGGAGTTTCCAGTGGCCCTTAAAGCTAATTTAAAATACAAAACCAAAGGAAATAAAGAGAACTAATTTGGGTAATAGAGCAAGTCCATCCAAACTCACAGGCTGTGTGTTTTGAGTTCTTATTCCATTTCATTTTAGTAATGGGGAGGAAAGGCTTGGGGCAAATACACAAGGCTAATGCATTAGCTTCTTTCTTTGCTTTTCTTCAGATTGGTGCTATACTCACTTAACCCCTCTGCCAAAACCAAGTTCCATCTAAACATGGAAAATCTATTATTTCACTTTCAGGACAAAATCACTATTATTCTTAATCCATCAAACTCATTAACTTTTCAAGCAGGAAACCATTAAGATTATAATTTAAAATTTCAATAAAGAAAATCTTCCAGAGACAAATGAATGCACACTCTTTCCCTGTAAATAGAAAGTTAATTCTAAGGAATTCTATTGCCACTTTCTTGAGATGTCCTTTACAGCTACGATATACTCTGTGATCTCAATATTTACCAGAAAAAAAGAGGAAGAGGGTGCCTGGGTGGCTCAGTTGGTTAAGCAACTGCCTTCAGCTCAGGTCATGATCCTGGAGTCCCGGGATCGAGTCCCATATCGGGCTCCCTGCTCGGCGGGGAGTCTGCTTCTCCCTCTGACCTTCCCCCCTCTCATGTGCTCTCTCGCTCTCATTCTCTCTCTCTCAAATAAATAAATAAAATCTTTAAAAAAAAAAGAGGAAGAAAATAAAAGAATATAAATTTTTATTTTTTTTTTTGTATTTTTGTGTGTGTGCATTTGGCAATTTTGAAAGCAGAGAGAAAAATCTTTTATGCATCTCAACACTGACCCATGTACTACAAGGCTGTTATTAGTGACAAGTTAAAATTGAATACAACCTGTAATTACCTTAGCAGTATGATAGTATCTGCTGCTTATCTAGACTAATAATTTCAAGTAACAACAAAAGCTGCTATTTTAAGTGAGTTACCCAATGTTTCTCATATTAGGGGGGGAAAAGCAAAAGATGTTCCAATTACCTAGAATTTTGAAAGTGTTGACTTCCCTTCTCATTGAGATAAGACACTTAATACATTGCTTTCAATTGTCATGCTTTAAACTTTTATCATTGAGAAATTTTCAAAAATGCATATTAAAATTCTCTAAAGATTTAAAAAAAAAGCCTAACATAGTGTGGTTCTATTATATCTACCAAGGGATAAGGAGAAGTAGTCCATCATATTTCTAATTAAAATGCTCCAATAGAAAGCATCTTGCTTTATGAGGCCCATTTGTAAGACTGGATCTGACACTAATGTGTGATTACGGAGATAAATTATGATGTTCTAACAAATATAACTAGGAGTGCATAGGTTAGCTATCAGGATAATTATATTCTGTAAGTATTAATGATATTTTTCATAATCATAAATGGAAATTACTTTTTAATTGTTTTCATAGCAAAATCACCCCGTTACCTATTCTAGTAAATATCTATTTATTGTATTTCTTTCTCTAGTTCTGATAGTTATTTAGGAATGCAGCTGTTCTTTCACTAGATAAGTATTAAATTTTTCATCATGTTTTATAGGAGTTAATTCATGTAAGCTTTATTCATATTCAGTAATGGTATTTTCTACATTAAAAAAAGGTCAATAATGCTATTTTGTGGTGTAAAGAATCCTTAGAAAATTTTCAATTAGCCAATTTCCAAACATAATGGATGAATAATGCATCAGTACCCCCATTGATCTGTAAGCCTTAATTTCAGAATGCATCACTTTTACGTAGTAGCTTTATGGCAGGGTTCAGTGTTCTGTTCTGCTCATTGTTCCATTCTGAGTAGCCTCTTCATATGGGGCCTTTATGATACCTTTTACCATCTGGACTCATGTCTCCTCCATAGCTTTATGTTTTACAAATAATTTTCTAGTTATTCTTGCCTGTTTGCTCCTGTGGATCAACTTTGGAACCATTCTGTAATACTTTTTAAAAGCACCATAAGGTAGGTTTTTGAGGTTTGTATTTATATGTTAATTTGAGACAAATGGAAATTATCACAATTTCATGGTTCACGTTCAGGATAAGGGAATTTTTTTTTTAAGGTTTTATTTTTTGGGTGCCTGGGTGGCTCAGTTGGTTAAGTGACTGCCTTCAGCTCAGGTCATGATCCTGGAGTCCCAGGATCCAGTCCCGCATCGGGCTCCCTGCTCAGCAGGGAGTCTGCGTCTCCTCTGCTGCTCCCCCTGGCTTGTGTTCTGTCTCTCTGATAAATAAAATCTTTTAAAAAAAAGTTTTATTTATTTGAGAGAGAGTGAGTGAGAGAGAGCACACAAGCAAGGGTAGGGGCAGAGGGAGAGGGAGAAGCAGGCTCCCCACAGAGCAGGGAGCCCGATGTGGGACTCGATTCCAGGACCATGGGATCATGACCTCAGCTGAAGGTAAACCCTTAACCGACTGAGCCACCCAGGTGCCCCTAGGGACAAGGAAATTTTTAAACCACTTTATTAAATTATGATTGACATACAAAAAGCTATATATATTTACATATGCCATAAATGAATCCATCACCACCAAAAATTTTCTCCTACCCTCTTAATAATTAATTATTATTATTATTATTTGGTGTTTAAGAACACTTAACTAAGTACTACCTACCCTCTTAGCTAACTTTTAAGTATGTAATACAGTGTTTAAACTATAGGCACTATGCTGGACAATAGATCTCTCCAACTTATTCATATTGTACAGCTAAACTTAGTACCCTTTGAGTAATAGCTCCCTGTTTTCTGCTCTCTACAGCCCCTGGCAACCACCACTCTACTTCTCTTTTATGAGTTTGACTATTTTAGATTTGTCATATAAGTGCCATCATGTACTATCTGTCCTTCTGTTACTGGCATATTTTATTTACCATAATTTACTCCAAGTTAATCCATGTTGTCACAAATGTCAGAATTTCCTTCTTTTTAAAGAATGAGTAATACTCCATTTTATATAAATACCACATTTTCTTTACTCTTCCATCCACTGAGGTTATTTCCATGCTTATTGCCTACTGTGACTAATGCTGCAATAAACATGAAAATGCAGATTATCACTTTCAGATCCTTTTTTCAATTCCTTTGGATGTAGACCCAGAAGTGGAATTGCTGTATCATATGGCACTTCAACTTTAATTTCTTGAATTGCCAGAGTGGCTGCACCAACATATATTCTTACGAAGTGTATAAATGTTCCCTTTTCTCCAAAACCTTGGCATCATTTATTTTGTCTATCAGGTTGGGTTGCTGTAACCAAAATACCATAGAGTGGGTGGTTTAAACAATAAACATTTATTTCTCATGCTTCTGCAAGGTGATCAGGGTGCTGGCTGATTCAGACTTGGGTAAGAGCCTGCTTCCTGGTTCAAAGACTCTGTTTTCTTGCTGTACACTCACAGTGGAAAGAGCAAGGGGGTTTTCTGAGGTCTTTTTTTTTTTTTCCTTCACAATTGCCATTCATGAGAGCTCTACATTCATGACCCAATCACCTTCCAGAGGCTCCACCGTTAAATACCATCTACTGGGGATTAGATTGCAACATACAGATTTAGAGGGATACATTTAGTCCACAGCATTTGTTACCTTTTTCTTTTCTTTTTTTTTTTTTAAAGATTTTATTTATTTATTTGACAGAGAGACACAGCGAGAGAGGGAACACAAGCAGGGGGAGTGGGAGAGGGAGAAGGCAGGCCTCCCGCGGAGCAGGGAGCCCGATGCGGGGCTCGATCCCAGGACCCTGGGATCATGACCTGAGCTGAAGGCAGTCGCTTAACCAACTGAGCCACCCAGGCGCCCGCCTTTTTCTTTTCTTAATAGCCATCTTAACAAGTCATATCTCATTGTGGTTTAGATTTGCATTTCCCTAATGATTAGTGATGCAGAGAACTTTTTTATATATCTGTTGGTCATTGTATGCCGTTTCGGAAAAAAAAGTCTATTCAGTATCTTTGCCCCTTTTTAAATTGGGTTATTGTTATTGTTTTTTTTGTTTTGTTTTGTTTTTTGCCCTTAACTTGTAGGAGTTTCCTATATATTTTGGATATTAATATTTTAACAGATGTATGCTGTGTTGATATTTTCTCCCATTCCATATACTACCTTCTCTCTCTCTCTCTATATATATATATTTTTTTTTTTTTTTTTTTTTTTTGCTTTGCAGAATCTTTTTAGTTTGATGCAGTCACACTTGCATATTTTTGCTTTTGTTGCCTTTGCTGTTGGTGTTACCTACAAGAAATCATTGCCAACAGCAGTGCTTTACTTTTTCTTTTCTTCTAGGAGTTTTACAGTTTCTGATCTTTCATGTAATTCTTTAATCCACTTCAAGTTAATTTTTGCATATAGTATAAGATGAAGTTTCAATTACATTCTATTGCATGTGAATATCCAGCTTTCTCAACATCATTTGTTGAAGACTATCTTTTTCTCATTGTGTATTCTTAGCACTCTCATCAAAGATCAGTGGGCCATATATGTGTGGGTTTATTTCTGGGCTCTAGTTCATTCCATTAGTCTATATATAGTTTTTTTTTTTTTTTTTTTTTTTTTTTTTTTTTTTTAATTCCAGTATCTTACTGCTTGGATTACTTAGCTTCGTAATATATATTGAAATAAGGAAACATAAGGACACTACCTTTGTTCTTTCTCAAAATTGTTTTGACTAATCTGGGTATTTTGTGCTTCTATATGAGTATTTACTTTTTTATTTTTGTAAAATATGCCACTGGTCTTGGATAGAGGTTGAACAAAATCTGAAGACTGATTTGAGTAGTATGTTCATTTTAACAATATTAATTCTTCTAATCCACGACATGGCATGCCAATCCATTTATTTGTGTCTACTTTTATTTCTTTCATCAGTGTTTTATAGTTTTCGGTGTACAGGTAATTCACCTTTTTGGTTAAGTTTATTTCTAAGTATTTGTTTTTGATGCTATTATAAAAAACATTTTCAAACTATATGCTAACAATTTTCTTTTCACATAGTTCATGGTTAACATATGGTAACACAACTGATGTTTGTATATTGATTTTGTATTATGTGACCTAACAGATTTATTAGTACTAATAAAAAAATTTTATTAGAAAAATATTAGTATTTTTGTGGAATTTTTAGGGTTGTGTACATATCAAATCATGCATTTTTTAATAGAGATCATTTTACTTCTTCCTGTCTGATTTGGATGTCTTTTATTTTTCTTATTTAATTGCTCTGTATAGGACTTCCAGCACTTTTTGAACAGATGTGGTCAGGGTAGGCATCCCTGCTTCTCAGAGGAAAAGCTGTCAGCTTTTTATAATTCAGTATGATATTAGCTGCAGGTTTTACATAAGACCTCTATTGTGTTTAGGTAAGTTTCTTCTAGGCTGAATTTTTTTTTCCCCCCAGAGTTTTTATCCTGAAATGGTGTTGAACTTCTTGTTTTTCTGCATCTACTGAGATGATCCTGTGATTTTTGTCCTATGTTCTGTTACTGTGGTGTATCACATTGCTTGTCTAGCATATGTTAAACCGTACAATTCTTTTAATATGCTGTAGAATTAGGTTTGTTAATATATTGAGAGTTTTTGCACCATGGTCATCAAGCCTATTAGCCGATAGTTTTCTTGTGAGGTCTTTGTCTATCTTTGATATCAAGATGATACTGCTTCAGGGTCTTATATTTTTGGGAAAAGTTTAGCAAGAACTGGCATTAATTCTTTAAATATTTGATATAATTAATCTCGAAGCCATCTGGTACTAGGATTTTCTTTGTTGGAAAGTTGTGTTTTTTTTAAGATTTTATTTTATTTTTTTTAGCTTTCAGAGAGAGAGAGAGAGAGAGTGTGCACACAAGCAGGGGGAGTGGTAGGCAGAGGCTGAGCAGGGAGCCTGACGTGGGGCTCAATCCCAGGACCCTGGGATCATGACCTGAGCCGAAGACAGACGCTTAACTGACTGAGCCACCTAGGTGCCCCTGTTGGAAAGTTTTTGATTACTGATTCAATCTCCTGGTCATTGGTCTCTTCAGACTATTTTTTTGTGATTCATTTTTGGGAGGTTGTGTATTTCTAGGAGTTTATCCATTTCTTCTAGACTTTCTAATTTACTGATGTATAATTATTCTCAACAATCCCTAATATTTTTTAAAATTTCTGTAGCATTATTTTCAATGTCTCCTCTTTCATTTCTGATTTTTACATATTTGAGTTCTCTTGTTTAAAAAAAAATATTTGGTTAGTCAAGTGCCTGTTGATTTTGCTTATTTTCCCCAAAACCCAACTTTCTTTTGACAACTTTCTCCTTCAGTTTTACATTATCTATTTCATTTTTTTCTACTTTAATCTTCAGTATTTCCTTCCTTTTACTAATTTTGGGCTTACTCTTTGGTTTATTTTCTAGTTCCCTGAAGTGTAAAGTTAGGTTGTAATTTGAGATTTGTCTTCCTTTTTAATGTAGGGAGTTAGTCCTATAAAATTCTTATTCTGCTTTTGCTGTATCCCATAAGTTTTGATAAGCTATGTTTTCATTTCAGTTTGTCACAAGATATACTAATTTCCATTTGAGGTCTTCTCTGGTCCAGTGTTGTTCAAGAGTGTATTTAATTTTCATATATTCATGATATTTCTCATGTTCATTTTATTGTTGGTTTCTAGTTTTATTCCATTACGATTAGGAAAGATACTTGGAATGATTTCCAACTTAAGCTTGTTAAGACTTGTTTTGTCACGTAGCTTGTAATCTATTCAGGAGAAAGTTTTGTGTGTGCTTGAGAAAAATGTATCTGCTGCTCTCGGACAGAATGTTTTGGGCTGGTCTATTAGGTCTGTTTGGTCTATAGTGCTGTTTAAATCCAGTTGGTTTTCTGTTGGGACCCATTGTGTCATTAATTCAGTGGTCCAAACCCTACTCTCAAATGTCACACGAAGCTATATGAAATGACCAATATATAACCACTTTTAGTATAATAAAATGGGAAGTTAAATCTAATACATAGTTTAACTATTAAATTATTTCCATTAACATAATATCTCAGAAATCATTTCTCTAACATTTATATAAGGTGTCAATTGTGTAAATTAAATTATTTTAGGGCAAGACTTACCTATTCTTGGATCTATAACCTGTAAACACAGTTATGGTCTTTGAGACCCCCTTTTTTTTTTATATTCCATTTTCTCTAATAACCATATGAGACATTGTATGTAAGTATAATAGTTTCCTAAACTAGGTGGTACATTAAGACCAGCTCTTTATGAATCTCCCACAAAAAGGAGAAAACTAATCAAGAGTTGCCTGTAGTCCTATGTTAATTTGTCATCTCAAGGAACATTCACAAGGAATATTCTTATTCTCCAGATTTGTTTAATTCCCCACAACAGAGTCCTTTTACTAATTATTTCCACTTGCATTTAATAATTTAAAATATTTTCACAAATGAAATACTTTTACTGTTTTATTATCAATTTGTACATTGGCTAATTTGATTTTATATTATACAGCTAATTATAAATTATTTCAATGAACATGAACTTGTTATAAGATCTTTAAAATCCCTGACTTACCCTGAAGACAATTATACATTGTATGAAAATATACTAAAATTAACATGAGCATTCATTCATTCACTGCAACTTCATTACAAAACTATTTATTTCAGTGTGTGATTCTGAATAAAACTGGTCAAGGGATTTTTATAAGTGAGGGACTGGTGAGGTTTTTTTAAAAAAGGCACCAAAGGGCCTTTTTAATGGCCAAGACCTCAGGAAACTTTTATATTAAAGTGAGACTCCACTGTGCCTGTTGTTTTCTTAATAGTTGTATCGAGATACAATTGATAGACATTAAACCACACATATTTAAAGTGTACAATTTGATGTTTGAGTATATTTGTACACTAGTGAAACCACCACCACAATCAAGATGGTGAACATGTAACTGGTTTATGTATTTGCCTAAAAACACAGCTATGTTTTCTAAAACTTCAATTTTTTTCTTAAATCTTTCACTTTCATAGTTCCTTTTGGTTTGAAATTAGGTCATTTTTTAAAAAAACAATAGTGTATACAAATTTATTAAGGCAACTTACCACCATCCCCACAACAGCCACAAAACAATAAAAAACCCAGCAAGTCTTTTTTAGTAGATACTTCTGCTCACTGAAACAAAACAGGGGCATCTTTACAATATTGTTTATTATAAGGTAGTCTTTGAAATTTAAAGTAATCTTATGGCTGTAATCATCTCAACTGGTAATTCTTTGTATCTACCTGAAAGTAGAAATATTTGCTTCTCAGAATTTTCATCTACTCTGTTCTGCTCCCCAGAGTACCCCTTCTTATATCTTCTAATTTATCATCACTAATACTTTGTAAAAACATGCCCAAAGTGTTAAATTAGAACTTAAATACCCCTGGTGGTTCAGTAAGTAGAAGTCTAGGCAAAATATTTCTAATAAGCTTCGGGTTCATTGAATAAATGCTTCTTATAATACTAATTTATTGAATGCTTAAAATTAATTTTTCATATTAAGAAAATGAAATTTTGTGTCTTCAAGAAAATTTTTAATTATAAAACTTTCAATGAGAGGGGCGCCTGGGTGGCTTAGTTGGTTAAGCAACTGCCTTTGGCTCAGGTCATGATCCTGGAGTCCCGGGATCAAGTCCCACATCAGGCTCCCTGCTCAGCGGGAAGCCTGCTTCTCCCTCTGACCCTCCCCCCTCTCATGTACTCTCTCTCATTCTCACTCTCTCAAATAAATAAATAAATCTTAAAAAAAAAAAACTTTCAATGAGAAATTAAATCAATTAAAACAACTTTAAGTCAGCCATTCCCTTTGTAGATTAAAATTAATTAATACCAGGGACACCTGGGTGGCTCAGTCAGTTAAGCATCTGCCTTTGGCTCAGGTCATGATCCCAGGGTCCTGGGATCAAGCAGCACATCAAGGCTGGCATCGGGCTCTCTGCTTGGTGGGGAGCCTGATTCACCCTCTCCCTCTGCCTGCCGCTCTGCCTACTTGTGTGCTCTCTCTCATTCTCTGTCAAATAAATAAAATCTAAAAAAAAAAAAATTAATTTCTAAAAAAAAATTAGTGTCAATACATATATTTAAATTGTTGTATGCATGCAAAAATTTTTTTTTTTAATTTTTTCATCTGTCAGAGAGAGAGAGCAAGGAGCCTGCTTCTCCCTCTGCCTGCCACTCCCCTGGGATCATGACCTGAGACAAAGGCAGATGTTTAACCTACTGAGCTACCCAGGCATCCCTGCATGTAAAAAATTTGTTTTGATATTAGGAAAACCATGGGAGGAAATAGGACTATTTGCCTAACTCATGACTTTGAGGGATAACCATACAAGGATTTTATAGAAATATCTTTTCAGATTTTTTTGAAAAAAATATATTTATGTCTAGAGTATAATAGTGATTATACCAGATAATGTAAAAATGTTCAAGAATGTTAAAATACTTGTAGAGGACCACAGGGGCAAATTTTATTTGGCAATAAGATACAATGTGTCAACCTATTCCAAACAACTATACCAGAATTAGGCCATAGAAACACTCAAAACATGGCTTTAAATGAGGAAAAAATTAAAAAGATTATATTTTACACTAGTCTCCCTAAGGCTATTGTACATAATGACACATATTTTTCAACTTGTATTTTTAAAAATGTATAGTAGGAGCTTTTAAGAGGAGGGAAGTTATATTAGCAGGAAGGTAAAGAGAACACTAATGATTTATTGTGATTTTCAAATATATTACAGGTCAATAGATATCTAAGAACCAAAACAGGAAAACCACACATGGAAGGCAGAAACCTTATACTTAATTACTTATTTTTTGGAGTTATATAATTTAATCTACCTCCTCCAAAACACACACTCTTCCCTTGTTAACACTGTATTCATTTTCTACATTTTTCTTTTCTATTTAAAATAAAAATTCTTTGTGCTTTCAGTCTTCGTCTTTTTATTCTCAAAGGCTGTTGTTATACTCAATGAGTTCCAATCATGGCAGTGTTTTCCACAAAACATTGATTGCATTTCAACTTTCATTCTTCTTTTGTCTGACCTTATTTTTACCTCTGACTTTGCTGCATCGCCCAGCAAGTATTCAAGAAACTACTATCTATCACTTAGTCTCCAGAGACAGATGCAAGAGGAATGGATCAAAATTACTCCAGAAGTGGTATTGAGAAAGGAATCAGTTGGTGATTAATTCAAGATTTCTCTCTCCTATATAAATTACAGGAAGGAAGCAGTTTGGTGGAAAATTTCGTTTATGACAGATTTGGAAAATCTATTTATTGAGACCAATTTCCTTGACATTTGGTCCTTTTTATGTTGTTTGACTAAGTCTTTGTATTTACCTCAAAAAATGGAGGATTTCATGTGCTATTCAATGCCACACATGCTTAGGAAACAATAGATCTTAAAACCCAAGATCTTTTCATGAAACACTGGTCTTTTTACAGAAGATTATACAGTTTTATGATTTTATACTTAATATATTGCTTTCATAGGCCTTTGTCTTGTTCAATTCAGTATTTCAGATAATCAGAATCTTACAAAATGTAGAAAGTCAGTCTGCCTTCAAATAGAAGTTAATTTTGAAGTTCCTGAATTTTGGAATTTCTCATACTGATAAAATATATTTTCTCAAAATATTTTTGGGAAATTTCTAATCCTAGAATTCAAAACATTTATCTACTGTTCAGGTACATTAAACTGTAAAATACTGTGGTTAGATGCCTGGGGGCCTTGTGAAAATCACAAAAACCTAAATTTAAAAACTATTGTTTTACTTGTGTTAACACAGGCAAATGACTTAAATACTGCATGCTTCAGTTTATTGCTCTGTAAAAAGGGAAAATAATAACTACCTCATAATGTAATTGTAAGGACCTGAGCCATCTCTGGAAAGGAAGGAGCAAGTCCCAGAAAGAAAAGACCCCGATAAGGAGCTATATATTCCACGTAGGAAATCTTCCCAATTTTTGGCTGACTCTTACATCATAGAATTGCAAGACAGACTGACAGCAGTGAAAAATTAGTGAACAGAGATTTAAACTCCTTTCTGAGCAATAAAGTTTGCAGTTTGATGCTACACAAGTTGGTTGCTTCCTAAAACAAAACATCAAGATTCTTTTGTGTATATAGCAAAACCTAGATTCTCCACATTATTCATGATGTCCATGATAAAAAAATATATATATATGCTCACAATGAAGATTAGAGAAAATCTCAGGAGAGAAACAGAAAATTTAAAAAGAACTGCATGGAAAATTTTAGCACTGAAAAATAGGACACTTAAAATTAAATTTTCACTGAAGTCAAGATCCAAATGGAGATAACAAAGGAGTGTATCAGCAAGTATGAACATGGCTTAATAGATATTACTGTAGAAAACAGAAAACTTAAGAAAAAGATTCAGAAACCTATGGAACAAAAAGTCTAACATATGTATAATTGGATTCCCAAATGGAAAGAGAATGAGACAGACAAAACATGTATAAATATGGCCAAAAATTCTCTCAAATTTTTTAAGATATGTATTTACATCTCAAAAATCTTGGCAAGTCTGAACAGTATAAACATTTTATATGGCTATTGCTGGTAATATTGATTTTTATGAAGTCTACTTTGATCTTAACATAGCTATATCACTGTATTTGATCAATATTTCATGATATAACTTTTTAATCCTTTTACTTTTTAACTATCACTATCTTTATATTGAAATGATATTTCTTTTCAATAGCCTGTAATTCGTCTTATTTTATATTTAGTCTGACAATTTCTAAATTTTAATTGGATTATTTAGATCATCTCCACTTATTTATGTTACATTTTGCCTTATCATTTTGCTATTTTGTTTTCTATGTTTTCCCATATACTCTGTTCTTCTTTTTCTACTTTCCTTTTTTGGCAATTGTAAATATTTTAGGATTCCATTTTATCTCTATTATTGGTTTATCCTATTTTAATTTTTTAGTGATTGCTCTAGAGTTTACTGTCTGCATTTTTAAGTTACATAGTATACTTCCAAATATTTGCATATTATCTATACTATTTTGCATATACATGTAAGAGATCTACAAATAGCATAATTCCATTTCATCTTCTGTGTTTAACTTTTTTTGTTATACTTTTACCTTTACCTATGTCAGAAACTAAAATATATTGTTATGTTTGCTTTCAACAGTCACTTAGCTTTTAAAGAAATTTCAAAAATAAGGAAATGGACTTCTAAAGTTATATTTATAAAATACTTTACATTATCTATGCTATTTCTGTTCCAACTCTTATTTTTCATTTCTTTTCAGCTTGGAGAAATATCATTAACATTTTATATTGTATAGATCCATTAGAGACAAATTCTCTGTTATCATGTGCCCTCAAATTTTTACTTTTTTTCATTTCTGAAGTATAGTTTACTGGATAGAGAATTCTAGGTTATCAATTTTTATTTTTCTCTCAGCACTTTAAAGATCCCACTCCTCTGACTTCAGAATTTCATTATTTCTGATCAAGGGTCTGCAATTTGCTTATTTGTTTCCCTATAGGAAGGGTGTCTTTTCTTCCTTTATTGCTTTTATAATTTTTTTAATCATCTTTTTTCACCAGTTTTTATTATGGTGTACTTAGGTGTGGTTTGCTTCAGTTATTTCCCTTGATTTCATTAATATCTTCAGATCCTTGAGTTTATAGTTTTTTGTCAAATTTGGGGAAAAAAAAAAACCAGCATTATTTCTTGAAGTATTTCCTTTTGCCCCACTCCCTATTCTTTCTTCTCCTCTGGAACTTCAATTACACGAAATATGGAAATGCTTAATATTTTCCCACAGTTCACTGAGATATTTTAAATGGTTTTTCTTACTTTTTTTTTTTCTCTCTGTGCTATAGTTTGAATAGTTTCTATTCTTATATTCTTAAGTTAACTGATCTTTTCTTCCTGTAGAATCTAATCTGCTATTTGACCCATTCAGTGACTTTTTTATTTCAGGTAAACTCTAGAAATTCTACTTCTTTAATCCATACTTACATTATCTTCCATTTCTTTAATCTATACTTACATCTTTGTAAGTCTTTGGGTATATTTACAGTAGCTATATTTTTTTTAATTTCAAGTTTCATTTAAATTCCAGTATAGCACCAGTTTCTCCAACATGACCAGAAGAAGTTTCTATTTTATTTTAACCCATTAGTTTCAGTGTGTTTTGTTTAGAATAAGACTAAATTTAAAAGAGTGAACATATTCCAAGAAAAGTGTTAAGTAAATAAGAAGTTGGTGTTACTCATATAAAATAAAGTAATTGCTAAGTTAATATAAACAAATGATGTTTAGCGAACACTAATTTAGTTTATCGATCTGACAGAGGATAAGGCAGTGAAAAATAGGGCAATAGTAGGTGTGAAATCTTGGAGGTAAAGGATAGTTAAAGCACTGAAGACATTTCTCTCTCAGAGGATGCATGAATGTTGATGGATTAAGTTCTAAAAATGATTGGATTGACGTTACTCCATGCTAAAACATTTGGAGGTTACAGCAAAAATAAATGGGGTTTTATTGAATAATTTTAATGCAATATAATATTTCTATTCTGGAAAATATACTCTTATGTATGTATGGAAATGGAGTTCATCTGGCCTAGATTATGAATAAAAACTGGTAGTCAACAACGCAAAATGCCTGCAAAAATTAAAAAAAAGGGGTGTTGAAAGACTTAAGGCAGGGACAGTGAGACTGGGAGAACAGGAGACTAATTTTAAAGTCATTAAGGGAATATAGAGAGCATGAAAAAATACTAGAGCCAAAGATCTGAGGGTTGGTAAAAGGGAAGTTTAATGAATATTCTAGGGGAATGATGATCTGCTTTGCATATTTCTGGACTTGGTGGGATAGAGGACTATTTATGGGAGAAGAATTTTATTTAGGGCACTTATACAAAAAGGAATTTAATTTTTATACATATCTATATCTAGTTTTAATTAAAAACCAGTGATATATTTATTATACCGCCCTTGGCTTTGGTCAGAACCTTATTAGCATGTGCATGTCTATATATTAAAAAAACTAATATAAGGAGACTCCAGAGAAGCATTAAACAAACAGAAAATAGGCAAACATACAAAATAACAAGGATAGAAAGGTTAGTAGTATTTAGCTTTGATAAGGCTAAAAGCTGTCAATAAGCCAGAGCTCAGTGAAGAAAATAAATTGAAAGAACAACCAGTAGAATGTTGTTTTAGAACGAAAGATTTAGAAGTGACCTTAAATTTTAGTGTAAGAGATAAGTGTTTTGTTCAGTATGCAAGATTCTCTGTGTAGAATTAATGAGCATAGGATAAGAGATTTGTTAATTAAAATTTAAGCAATTTCTAAAACTGAGATTTGGTTAGAGAAAATATCCTGTAGTTAAGTATACTGTAAATGTATTAGAAACAGGCTTTGCTAGATAATAAGTGCAAAAGAGGGGAGATCAATGCATTTCTTGATCTCTTCAGGAACTTTTCAAATCTAGGAAATGCATTTTCAAAAAAAAGAAAAAGAAAAAGCATTTTCACAGTTTAATGTGCTATATAGATTGCATTTTCATATGCATATAAATTATATATACATATATTGAAAATCAATCTTTGGATATTATAATTGAGTAAATTTGATGGAAATTACTAACATCAACATTAACTACCAATAACTTCTGAAACAGTACTCATTGGGATGCTATTCTATAAAATTTCTTAAAATGTTATTTTACATATAGATTGGAGAATTTCAAACTTTATGAATAGCTGCCATTTAATATAGTCCCATTATTTTATAGGAAAGAAAAATTATAACAGTTTAAGAAATAATAAATATAAAAATATCCAAATTTTGTCAAATTCAGAGACAAATTTCATGGTTTTCACCTTAATTTATCACAATAGAACATGATGTAGATCCATATTTATCTCTTATTGGGGATTCCAATCAATTGTAGTCAGATTTAATATCAGCTCCTGATTGATTTCCTTTGCCATCAACCCCATCTGATGATTCATGTCAACTGGCAGGCACAGGTTACTTTTATATGTGAGTCAATCTTGTCAGTCAGAAGTAGAATACAGGATAACTTGGAATAAACAAATGATGATTGCAGACAAAGGATCTAAGAACAGTCTTGTCCTAGTTTTGTCCTCCAAGTCTTATGAATAATCAGAGCTAAAAACCATTGCTCAGGAGTGAGCTCTACTACCTATTATTTTAAGGGCTTGGGTCTTGCCTAGGTTTGTTTTGATTCTATTCTTTTTCTTTTCTTTTTTTTAAAGATTTTATTTATCTTTTGACAGAGAGAGCACAAGCAGGGGGAGTGGGAGAGGGAGAAGCAGGCTTCCTGCGGAGCGGGGAGCCTAATGCGGGGCTCATCCCAGGACTCTGGGATCATGACCTGAGCCGAAAGACTGAGCCACCCAGGTGCCCCTGATTCATATTCTGATTGTTAGGTGATCTTGCCTATCTTCTCTCCCTTTCCACTTTCAAGATTAGAATCAGTGACCCACTTGCCATTCATTCCATTTCTCTGACTGGTCTGGTAGTACCTGCCAAACAGTATGCAACCAAGAAGAGACTACAGGAGTATATACTGTCTGCATAATATACTCCCTAAATACTGTAATTTAATGTTTCAGTGTCACAGAGGTGAAAAAAAGGTATGTATCTGTTGAAGACACACTAGATTTTGAAACACTACAGAAAATTAAATCATACTCATGTATGCAACTTTCCTGTATCTGTTTTGTCTTTGGTAGGGTCAACAGTGTAGAATTTGAAGATACTAATTAAACCAACTGCTAAACCATGAACGCCCTCTTGTGGGGAGACCTGCTACTACTGTAGCATATTGTGTCCCGTTACCCAAACTTCAGCTCCCTAGCCATCTTTAGTTTCCGTCTCCAGTGCATGGTGCTGTCCTAGTAAGTTCCAGTCATCAATAAGTGTTTTCATATAGAGACAATCTCAAAATACTGGGCTCCAGATAGCATTTCATAAAATGTCATCTCCTTCATTTTATCTTCTCTCTCCAAGTCATCTTATCATGCTACTTTGAAAATGAGCCCCTCCCAAAGTTTAAAGAGCTAAGTATTTTGGAAACAAAAATATAAAAGAAAATATAGGAAAATACTTATGATACTTTGAAATAGGCAAAACATTCTTAACATGTAAAATGCAAAAGCCATAAAGGCACACATTAAGACAATTAGTGACATGCAAATAGGTCTTTCTCATTGATAGAAGATAGCACAAAAACTGTCAGACAATAAACGCTCTAGGAGAAGAAATTATTTTCTAAGTATATAACTAAGAATGTTCTGGAATTCTATTGTATCTCTCTGCATCAGTTAATAATGCATCAAACAACAATGCTGTTATTTGAATGTATTACCATTTCTCTCTAGTCCAGAGCCAATCTGGCCCTCGTATCCAAGCCTCTGGGGACAAGCCTTCTGCACAGTTCCAACTTAATTATTCCTTTTTGGTGTCCTCAGATTGGGACAGTATATTAAGTATTATATTTAACTTATAGATTAAAGAGTATGCCATTGTATTGCAAATTACAAATGCCAAACTCTGATAAGATCAAGTAGTATTCTATCAATATTATCCAGGAACTGTTCTGAAAATATAATGCCAAAAGATTTCTATTAATTCTTTGTTCAGAATCTGCAATCTTTACTAATCTGTGTCCATGATCAACTTGGTAAATACATAATTGTATATATAAAGGGATTTTTCATGACTAAAAGAAAAAGCAAATGAAGCTTCTGTACCAAGATTGTTATTATCATTTTATACTTGAAGCACTTTTCTCGGGTTCTTCTTTTAAAGTTCTGTATTGATCCTCAAAATGTTTCCGGGTGAGGACATGAATGTGCACACTCATTTTCTTGGGCACCTTTTTGTCCTTGTTTTGCTTTTCCAATACATAAAATACAAAAATAACTAAGCCTTAGGAAGATTATGAAAATGAACAAAACATGGCTAAGTACAGAAAGAAATAAACGAGACATGATTTTTATTGTATTATATCCTGCTTTATCAAGAATGAGGTCTTGGGCGCCTGGGTGGTTCAGATGGTTAAGCGTCTGCCTTCCGCTCAGGTCATGATCTCAGGGTCCTGGGATCAAGTCCTACATCGGGCTCCCTGCTCAGTGCAGAGCCTGCTTCTCCCTCTCCCTCTGCCATTCCCTCTGCTTGTGCTCTTCTGTCTATCTCTCTGTCAAATAAATAAATAAAATCTTTAAAAAAAAAATGAGGTCTTGTGAAGTTCATGAGCATTGCGCTGCAAGTGTTCCAGGATTTGGACACAAAGAAGTTTAAACAAAGAACAGAAAATATAAAATTGAGGACCAAGAAATTAAGTTAGAATACATTAAATGCATTTAATATGTTCACTTAAAAATATTTGAGATTTTATAATTGTCATATTTGATATTAAAGACATTGTATAATGTGATTATTCTCTTGACATAACCATGAAATACTCTATCTCCCCAGGAGGAGTTCAACATCATTAAAGTTTTCTATTTTTTTTCTTCTCCAAGGTAATTTTTAATGGTTAGAGACTGTTCTATAATGTATGTATCTCCATGTAATGTGTATCTTTAGTCAATAAATACCTTGTTATAAAGATTATTTGTCAAAGAAGAAGAATTGAGGGGAGAGGATTTGTGAATTCTCAAATCATTTTTTTTTCTTTTATAAAGGGATTGTCCTTAGGAAAATGATGATTCTAAAATAGGTTGTATTTTCATGGGCAGAAGACATGAAGAGACATTTCTCCAAAGATGACATACAGATGGCCAACAGACACATGTTATCACTTACCATCAGGGAAATGCAAATCAAAACTACAATGGGGTATCACCTCACACCTGTCAGAATGGCTAAAATCAACAACACAAGAAACAACAGGTGTTGGTGAGGATGTGGAGAAAAAGGAACCCCCTTGCCCTGTTGGTGGGAATGCGAACTGGTGCAGCCATTGTGGAAAACAGTATGGAAGTTCCTCAAAAAGTTAAAAATATAACTACCTTATTACCCAGCAATCACACTACTGGGTATTTACCCAAAGAATACAAGTACCCTAATTCAAAGGGATACACACAACCTAATGTTTATAGCAGCATTAATTACAAGATATGGAAGCAGCCCAAGTGTCCATCAATTGATGAATGGATAAAGAAAATGCTGTATATATCCAATAGGATATTATTCAGCCATAACAAAGAATGGAATCTTCCCATTTGCAAGGACATGGATGCAGTTAGAGAGTATAACATTAAGCAAAATAAGTCTGTCAGAGAAAGACAAATACCACACTCATATATGGAATTTAAGGGGAAAAAAATGAGTAAAGGGAAAAAAAAAAGAGAGAGAGATAAAGAAAGGCAAACCAAGAAATAGACTAAGGTATTAGGGATTAAGGAGGTATTAGGTATTAGGGATTAAGGAGGGCACTTGCTGTGATGGGCACCACGGGATGTATGGAATTGTTGAATCACTATATCCTACACTGAAACTAATATAACACTATATGCTAACTGAAAATAAAAACTTTAAAAAAAGGAGTTAGAGAATATGTGATTCTCCCTGCCACCAAAAAATAAAATAGGTTTCATTTTCATAGTAAGTGTTTCATATACTCTACAATGGGCATATATATTTTGACTTTGGTATTCTGGAAAATTTCAAACAAATACAAAAGTAAGCCGAATAGTATAATGAAATTCCATCTACCTTTTACCCATCTTTTAATAGTTACAACTCATGGAAAATCTGGCTTATTCATTGACTACCTCTGAAAAGATGAAAACGTAAAACACACACACACACACAAACACTACCACTGTCATATTGAAAAGGCATTAAAAGTGATTCCTTAATAAGCATGTAATCAGTGTTCAAATTTCTAATAATTATTTCATAGATTTTATTTTATATACATTCCTTCACATACAATGTTCAGTTTGTCCTTTGGAATCGGAATCAAACTAAAATCCACACAGTGTAATTATTATTAAGTCTCTTTATAGGTCTCTCTTCTTTTTCTCTCTCCTCCACCCCCTTCCTTTTCTCTCTCCTCCCAACCCCCTCCTGCAATTTATTTGTTGAAGACACTGAATCTTCTGTTTTGTAATTTCAGTCTGCATATTTTTAACATGTTCTTCTGTCCTCTGGATTCCCTAAAAAACGATAATCAGATCTCAACCTCTTTCAGACATTTGGTATTATTCTTTGAGAAATATACTTTTGACTGATTTGTTCAATTTACCTTCACAGAGTATCTTTTTATTTAGTGTATTTTTATCCATCATAGTCTCCATATACTTTTACTTAAGCAAAAATGACACAGTAATTTGCCTGTGAAGTCCTGAATTGGAATGTTTTAAAAAATATGTTGCTGGGACTAATTTTTTAGGCTCTTATTTCCACATAGATTATTTCAATCTTTGCACTGATGCTTATTTTTTTTAACCATTACACTGAGATATTTACACTGTTGGATCTTAGAAAGGACAAACGGTAATGAAGATGATGAGACAATGGACCATGCATTTTCAAAAACACACTGATGTAAATAAAACACACTGATCTCAAAAAAAGAACCTTCTAAGTTGGTTTTCCTCTATTTAAAATAATACTATTTGAAAGGATTAAATTGTGTTGTCAGGGTTGGGAAGAATTATAAAAGTTGGATCATGGATTTGGATAATTACTGACCTGAGACGTTGAATGTCCTTCATCCTTTGGAAAGATCCTTGTCCATTTCTTTCCAACTCCACCCCATCTTTAGCCAGACCCAATGTCCTGGCTCCTTTTTGCTCTTCTCTCTCCCTTTGTTACACCATTATGCTTTTTCCCTGTGTAATAACTCAGATTTCAGGTCTTCTACCACTACTTTCATCATTAAAAAATCTATGCTCTTATTCTTTTATGTCTTTCTCATTCTACTTACATAAGAACATATTTTAATAATAATCTCCTAAAGTCAGGTGCTTAACACAAAAAAGTGACTAAGAGGGACTTTCAGACCCTGGAAATACCAGAGGATAACTTTGTGCCTTTCTTTCTTAAGTCAGCATATTTAGCAATGTCCTGAGGCTACATAAATGGTCAGTGTTGTTCAGGTACTACAGAATTTCATTCGAGCTTACAGATCTGATATTCAGAATTAAAACCTACTTTCACCTAGTCACTTGATCTGTAAATGATGACAGCAAACTTCAAAATGACTGCTCTAAGTTTCCTTGGCTATTACATGGATATTGGATGAAGCAGACTATGGGCTGATAAGTACTTTCAAATTTCAAATGTGATATATATTCTGAGCCCATAGTAATAAGTCACATTTATATGCCGAACAAAGCCATAAATGTGTCTAAATAAAGAAACATTTTAGATGTGTTTATCCAAGTGACAATTCCTTCTGGCCTGACTCCTGTCTCTTCCAATGTCTGTGATAAGGACCAGAGTATTTAGAAAAGGACATTTATGGGATGAGTCTTTCAAAGTTAATTTTACCTAAGCTACAGCAAACAAACTGCAATAGCATTTCTGGAAAAGAATCACACTACATAGCAGAATTTTTGAGAGGAAAGTAGCTTAAGCAGAACCAGGTATCAAAAGCAGAGAGAGATAACTGTTGGCAAATACCTCATAGGTTGAGCAAGAATTTCTTTGTTTAGCATGCATGGATGTTATTTAAAAAAAAAAAAAAAAAAAAAAAAAGGAGTTTTTCTCCACACCAACATTAGGCCTAGAGTATGGAAGAGATAGAAAAGATGGACTGAGTTTTGTTGACTCTTCTGGTACAAACAGACACCGTGGCCAGACTGACTGCTAATGATAAGCTTTTGGTACTTATGGGACATAATGGTGAGATTCAGGCTCAACTGAGACAATTGGAGTATTAGGATAAAACCTCGGACATTACTTAAGTTTTGAAATAAAAACATCTTAAGGAGAAAAACCGAAGTACAGAATTTGATGCATGTTAATGATAAAATGACTTTCCAGAATAAACCCACTGAACAATAAATATTCCGTTTGTGAATCTGTGGTTAATTGGTATAAAGAGAAAGCTATTTGCTTTTAGTAGATAAGGTACAGACCATATTTATGCAAGCATATATATATATACATTTGTATATACATATATATATACATATGTGTGTGTGTATATATATATATATATATATATATATATATATATATATATATAGTAGAGGAAAGGGGGAGGAAGGAACAGCACAAAAGAGTTAAATGCTTGGAAAAATAAATAGAACGATAACTTTTAAAAGCTACACTCAGGTGAGAATCCAATAATGATGCCATTATCGTGAATGTATTTTCCTTTTTTGTAAATGGAAATAAAGTAGAGCAGCACCTCTCATTTTGATGCTGATCATGTAGCATAGAGCTAAGTGACCTATTTATGTGTCAATGGAACTGAATAGGAATATGTTCTGGAAGCCCAGTGAGATTTTCTGCCTAAATAAAAGGTAGAAATAAAACCTGATTACTTTACAATCATTAAAATGATACTTTCAATTGTCCGTGCTTGCTGCCTATTCAAAGAACTGTTTATCCTCAAGAATTTGGCATTGAGCCACAACTGAATAAAATGTAAAGTTCAATTAGCTAATTATTAGATTACAATGTCTTAGAATGTAACATAAGCCAGTATTCATTTAAAATCAGTTGTATTTGTTTCTCTCCAGACCTGCCAATCAATAGCACAGCAATAAATTGTCATTACTTATTCTTCTACCTCAGGTTCCATTGAGTCCTAGAAGGTGTTTTTTTGTTTTTCCTTTTTAAAGATTTTATTTGACAGAGAGAGAGAGAACACTCATGCATACAAGCAGGGGGAGCGGCAGGCAGAGGTTGAGAGACAAGCAGGCTCCCCGCTGAGAATAGAGCCCCGACCAGACCCTGGGATCATGACCTGAGCCAAAGGCAGATACTTAACTAAGCCACTCAGGTGCTCCTGAGTCCTGGATAGTTTTAAAGGTATGTACATTGGCACTTCAAGTTTCCATCGAGTTAAATAGTAACTTATCTGTTGCCACCAAAAGGTAATTTTTATTGGAAATATTCTAAGTATATGTCCATATTTAAACCAATGCACATTTTTGCTTTTTTCAATGACTAATTTTTGTATAAAACATGCTTCTTTCTATACTTACATATTGCTAAATCTTCAAAATATAGTTACATGTTAGTATATTCTTTTAAGTTTCTATATTCCATAATTCATGGCAGAGTTTCCTACAAGTAACTAAGGGTAGATATAAGCCCTTTAGCAAGAAAATTCTCCAAGGCAGCCATTCTACTCTGCATTATAGCAGGATCCTATGGGGAGTTGCAGAGGAGAAAACCCAATTTATCTGCCATTACTGTTGTCTTGGGGAGCCAGCATCTTATGCAAATTTAAGACCCAACGAATCGCTCACATTTCCCCAAAGAAATACGACTGAATCTTATGTAAATATATGTCCAATGACATTTAAGCTTACTCTGTGTGCCATAAACTATAAACTAGAATAAAAAACAGATACTGCTTTTTAAAAGTTCCCCATATCCAAAACGAATATGAATTTATTTTTTGAGAAGTTATTATTGTAACAAATGTCTAACAAAAAAGATTTTATTACTTAAAGTGTTAACATTTAGACTAAGAAACATACAAGGTTATGTTAGAGACTGGAGCAGCTCCCCTAGAAGGTCATTCTATTGCCAAATCTTGAATTACAATTGAATTTAGCTTCTGACCTCAGAAATTAAGATAGATGGTGGACCCTCTACACAGTATTAGCTTTTATTTTTAAAGAAATCCTTGTTATTCTTTTTAAACTTTGTTCTATACAGAACACTGGCCCTTTAGCATACAGCTTAAATTAGCCAGCCCATGATAATCACTTTCTCTCCTTCTTAAAGTACTCTGAAAGATTTTCATCAACCACAACTTTATTAATGTGCATTTATTTGCATATTGCATGTATGAACAAAAATTTGGAATGAAAAGTCAATTGAGAATTTGAATTGGGTATTTGGTTCACTATTTGTTTTAGCTTTCCTAAAAGCTCCCATTAATAGAAAAAAGTTGTTTTTGTTTTTTTTTAGTGGACACCATCTGATCTCTACTATTCCCTCTCTTTAAAAAGCATTGCTCTCTCAAAGATTAATGACATTTTAATTACCAGACCTAGTGGCCTTTTCCCTGTTATTTTCATTGATTATGTGAAGCATTTGAAACACTTTCCTGTCATTTTCTTCTTGAAACTCTGTGTTTGTGTGTGCTTTACTTTAGCATTCTGACTAAAGGCTTGGAAATGTGAAGTCTAACAGCCAACAGTCATATCTATATACTAGCTGTTTCTAATCTTGAATCCTCCGCTATCCAACAGACATTAAAATAATTGGACACTACTGAATCTTAAAAGGATAAAATCTATAAAGTGGTTAGATCTATACCAGGTCCATGGTAAAGGATAATATTAGCTATCAGCATTATCATTATTCACCAACACTGTTCTATTTTGTTTTTTTCTAACTCTGTGCTGTCTCCTTTTCTCTTTCCATATTCTAATTTATAAACTCACCTATATCTGACTTCTAATTATGGCCTTGCTAGATTCTCACTTCAGTCTCACAGAAATAGCATCCTACTCAAAAGTCAGTAAAAGGAGGCAGGAATTAACTCCTTTCCAACCACAATGAGACTGTATCCTATCTGCTATATTAAGATAGCTCTACCCCATGACTTGACACTGCAGATCACCAATATCATTAAGGGTGTATCAGTGTCTCACACCAATCTTTTTCTTAAAATTGTGCAATACTTTTTTTTATATATATAGATGCAATATCTGGTTTGAACAGAGCAATAAATAACACATTTCTGGGTAAAGAAAGTTGAATAGAAAGGAATGCATGGCATAGAGGGAAAGAATAGTGGGAAAAGAATGAATGTCTCCAGCAAGAAGAAGTCATACTAAAGTCTCAAGTTAATGTAACTGAACCAAAAGACCTCAGCACCAAGGAGAGGTGAAAGAGAAACTACAGGGATATACCTGGCTGAGCATGACTATGCATTAGGAAATAGTGACCTGCTGGGGCAAGGAGGTATAGAATGGGGTGTCACCCTGTGCATCTTGAGCTTAAGAAGCTTAAATGCCTCTGCCAATTGGGGGGGAAAAAAGATGTAGTGAAGAGAGTAATGAGTGCAATAAACACGCATTTTGCTGAATCCTTGGCCACTCTTGAGAGGCTCTCGGCCTGGCAGGATGGCTATGGGGTGGAAGCCTGGACCCCCTTCCATTAATCAGTAGTCAGATGTGGGTCTGCAGCCCTACTTCTCTCCTGAACTCAACAGCTGATTTTCCAAAAGGATATCATCTTCTGGATGTCCTGTCAATGTTGTAAATTCAAAATAGCCCTGGAATCACAGTGTTCTCATTCATTCGCCCCCAGAAAGTTGAAAGTCCTCTTTAACTCTTCCTTGCTCTGCATGTTGAATCGGCTACCAAATTGTGCCCTTGTCTCTGTCCCCCGTCTCCTCCACTCTAATTGTGCAGTCACAATCCTCAGTCTGATGCTTTTCTCTTTTGCCATAGCTCCTGGAGGTTTCCTTTCCTTCCAGTCTTGAATCCCACCTCTTTATGGTTTCCAAGTATCCCGAAGCAGAACTCCAATCAGGCCATTCCCCCAGCCCATCGCCTCCATGGGCATTGTTTTAGCAATCCTATCTGCCTGGCATGCAAGATTTCTCTGTTATGGTCTCAAAATAGTTTCTGCCCTTATCAACTTAGCCATTTGTTTAATTCATTCAAAAATAGGTATGGGCCTATTACATATGCTCAGTATAAGGCTCCTACTTTCATCCCACTTACATTTTAATGAGAGATCAATGATTAAAAGAAAGTTAACAGAAATAAATAAAACAGGATGGCATGACAGAACATAAATGGAAGAGACGTTTCCATTGTAGACAGGTAACCAGAGAGAGCCTGTCTCTGGAGCAGATATTTGACCTAAGATCTGAATGACAACAGGCAGTTAACTATGAGGTCTGAGGGCAGAATCATCCTGACAGAATAGAGACAAAAACAAAACCCCAAGGCTAACCGAGCTCCATACACTTTAATCCACTCAAGCCAACACTAGACTTCTGGCTGATTCATGACCTTTACTGTGCAATTTTCCCCATTACTGCCATTGTTGATGACAGTTCTTCTACTCTAATCCTCTTTGTTGAAATAAAACCCATCCTTCAAGTTCTGATTCAATTACAACCCTGAGGTTTCCTCTTTTCATCAAAATAATATGACTTCTCCTGTCCTTTAGAACTTGACGTGTCTTTTGGGGGCTTTGATTGTATTCCATCATTTATGTACTTATGCGTAGCACATGCCCTCTGATAAACTTCCAAGTTCCCGAGAACAATGTTTAGGATACATTATTATTCTGTTTTCCACAGGTCTAGAGTACCACCCTAAACACAAGACTTGTTCAAAAAATATTTACAGAATTAAAGAAAAGTTACACTTTTCTGCAATTAAAGTTCAGTATGCATGGATCATAATGGTTCCCAATTGCCCTCTAGATAAAGACTGTACCGTTTCACAGGTGTACAGAAGTCTTTGTGATCTCATCTCCAGCTGCCCCTCTGCAGCTTTGCTTCGTATTTACATGGCACTTTTATTTTTCTATTATCCACCCATCTTGAACCACTTTCATTTGTGATGATGCATCATGCCATGTCTCAGTGTTCTCCTTGGACTGACCCTCTCCTGCCAATGCCCACATGCACCCTCTCCGATGTCCCCACCTGCAAAGCAACCCAGAACTTCCTATTTCCACTTAAGTATCACAACCTCCAGGAAGCATTTCTTTATTGCTCTTTCTGCCCAAATATGGATTAGGGGCCTATCACAGGTGTTATCTAAACCCCTGTATTTATTTCTCTCATAGCACTGAAGTATAATGGTCTATTTAGTTATTTCTCCAACTACACTAAAAGCTCCTTGATGTAGGTAAATGGACTAAATTTTCACTCTTCTGTTCCCCAGGGATAGCATAGTTCCTGGTATCTAATCAGTGTTCGATAATATCTTTGAATGAGTGAATGAACTGATAGGTCGTAAAAGCCACAAGAACATCATTCCTAATGCACTGCATCCTCGCGCCTGAACCAGGACTTGGGCATATAGTCAGTGCTCGATGCGTATTTAAGTAAATGAATAAAATGTTACAATTATCCATATCTACTTTCTTCCATTTTTTCAAGACTGTGCTAGATATTAAGGGAGATATACTGAAATGAGTAGGAGGCAGTGCTTCCTCTCCAGGAATTAGGATATTTTGGGGAAATAAAATATTTTAACATAGTTTTAAAATGACAAACCAACATAGGTTGTTTATAGATAGTATAGAACCTTTATGGATTTAAAAGATGATCATGGAAACATTGTACATGCACTGAAACAAAATTAAGTTTAGTTATAATTATGGGCAAATTCTTTTACATCTCTCATCTTCAGAGTCAGCCAATGTAACCGAGGACAGTAACCCTTTTGGGGTTTGAGGGAAGATGTGCTTAGACACTCTGGTATCTATTGTCTGAGTTATAAGTGGCAATAATGAAATATTAAACATTTTCTTCAGAATGCAAATGCTTTCACTGGTACCATTTATTCCCAATGCTGTATATATAAAGTATAAAGCTAATTAAAATAAGGTCTCTGCTCTTTAGTGAGCATGTTTATTTTGGGTAATAATTGAAATAATATCTATTTCTTATGGGTTATGTACATTTATCTAGTAAAACTTCCTTCATAAATTATATAAGGCTACACAGTCATACCAGTTCCTTCCAGAAATAGGAATTACTTGGACTTCATTCTTGCTTATAGGACTCTGTAAGTGAAATATGGCATATATGGATAAAAGAAATTGCTGAGTGACATATATGGTTATAAAAAAATTGCTGAAAAGTAGCTTGAAAGTACTGGATTAAATCTAATGCCTTACAAAGAAAGAGACTTTATGCATTTCTTGCTACTTGAAAATTGTCCCATATGACAATGTTATCCTTAACACTGTACTTGCACTTTATTTAAATTTATCACTACATACGGATTTGAAAATGATGGCATAGGGCATTAATGCTCTGATTTAAGCACGTACTTTACTATGATATGTTCTAAGAGTCAAGTTTAGTTATGTAAAGTTTCTGTGGAAAATCCCTCTGCATACATTTTGTGATGGCAAAAATAAGTCTCATTCCCATAAAACGGTCAGGATACTCCTCAAATCTGAGTAATAAAATGGCATGGAGATGAATCACACTAATATTGATTGGCAATATAATCAGGGTATTTTAAAAACATTCCTCTTTATAAATATGTTTAAAAATGAACGTATGTGTTAAGAGAAAAAAATTACATGCAAATATCTGTATTTCGTATGTTGGTCAGTGTAAATCCCTGAGTAGTGAAAAAGGAAGGCTTTGTGAAAGCAGACAAGGAACCGACATGGCAGGTTTCGTGGAATGAGCTCTGGGCCCTGGATTATAAGGATGAGCAGAAATTGTCTGATTTAGCCATCACCAAGGAACATGCTCTTGCTCTGGGTAATATTTCTATGCTCAACTGAGACAATTATTTTTGTTGTTTGTTTGTTTCCTCCCTGGTCCCTACTGCCTTTCTTACTGTTTTCTCTATGGTTAGTAGACGGTATTTCCTTTGTCAACAGCTGTTCCTTCTTCCCTAAGCTCCGGGTATCCCCTGTGGACCCTCACCGGTGGTGCAGCCAGCATAATTTTTTTCTGGCTCTGATCATGTGGTTTGTACTGTTCCCTGCAGTCTTTGGTAAGTTGCTTATTGAATCCCCTTTCCTTGAGATAGTGTCTGCCACTGAAGTTTACTGCACACTCTGGGGGCTCTTTACTCTTCTGTCTACCCAAGGAAGTTTTACAATCGCTTGCTTATTCATATCACTAGATGGGGAGAAACAGGTCTCTGAAAAATACACATGAAATATTTTCAAACTTGTCAAAATCTGTTAAACATTGACACCACAAACTTTAGGCATACAGCTTGGTACCAAAGAATTAAGCTCTAAGCAATATATTTCATATATAAAAAATTAGGCACAGGGCGCCTGGGTAGCTCAGTTGGTTAAGCGACTGCCTTCGGCTCAGGTCATGATCCTGGAGTCCCGGGATCGAGTCCCGCATCGGGCTCCCTGCTCGGCGGGGAGTCTGCTTCTCCCTCTGACCCTCCCCCCTCTCATGCTCTCTCTCTTTCATTCTCTCTGTCTCAAATAAATAAATAAAATCTTTAAAAAAAATTAGGCACAATTACAGCACTCTGATGCTTTGAGGATAAGTCATTTACATATAAAGGACAGCGTAATGCTTTATAGGTCTTATAGAAGTCACTAAATGCAGTTATTGTAGGGTTATAAAATTTTAAGTAATTATTAACCACAGAAATTCCAGTCAAATATTCAGCAGATAGGACCTAGACTCTGTAGGGTTAGAATGTGCAAAAGGAGAGTAACCATGCATCCTGTTTTCCTCAGGAGAGAGCCAAGGTAGGTCTGCAGTGCCAGGGAAATCATCAGTTATTAACACACCTTTCACTCTCAAGTATCAAAGTTTAGATGATAAATATCAAGTTTGCTCTATTAGGGGTCAGAATCATGGAGAATGTCAGCAAAGCAAGTATCCAGGGAATCGGACAATAAAGAAAACACAGACGTTCCAACTTATGATGGTTTGACTTGATGATGGTGTGAAAGTGGTACCCATTTAGTAGAAACCGTACCTTGAGTTTTAAATTTGGATCTTTTCCTGGACTGGTGATAGGTGGTCCGATACACTCATGATGCTGAGCAGTGGCAACTCCAGGTCATCCACTGATCATGAGGGTAAACAACTGATATACTAACAACCACTTGTATACAACCATTGTTTTTCATTTGCAGTATTCAATAAATTACAGGAGATATTCAACACGTTATTATAAAATAGGGTTTGTGTTAGGGGACTCTTCTCAACTGTAGGCTAATGTAAGTGTTCTGAGCACATTTCAGTTGGCTACACTAAGCTAAGATGTTCAGTAGATGTATTAAGGGCATTTTCAGTTTATAGTATTTTCAACTTACAGTGGGTTTATCAAAATGTAACCCTATCAGAAGTGAGGGAAAAATCTGTAGGCATTTGTCCTTCTGGAAATCCAAGCAGGAGTAATAGTGAGGTCTTCATGAGTAAACTAAGCATAGGAAAAAAAAAAAACTGTCATCAGTTCAGGAGTCTGGACCTTCCACAATAGCACATAACAACTTACTTAGGTGTTTGACTCCAGGAACGGTGATGTGGCTCTGAGAGATATAGTTTATGCCTTAGAACAAGGTCAAGCTAGCAAAAACAAGACAGTGACATGTTTTACAACGGGTTAGATTTCTGGGAAATCTATTAGGTCAGAAACAAAGGACAGAACACCCAGGAAGGAAGATAGCATGCATAGTAAAATTTTTTTTAAGAAATTAATATTTAATGAAAACTGTTTAAGTGTTATCATCTCCTCCAATTCCCTGATACAGAATTTGGTGTTGGTCTTAAGTTCAAGTCCTGTCCTTGTTACTTATGTCTATCTTACCTTGCCCAAATTACTTAATTTTATCACAACTCAGTTTCTTGGTTGTTGAAGTAGGAATAATAATATACACCTCCCTAGTTGATTATGATGATTAAATTAACAAATATATAGATATAGAAGATACATACAGACACACAGAATCTAGCAAATGGGAAGAATGCATTAGTGTTATTATGATGATTGTGAAAATTTAAAATGGAGGTTTCATCTCAGGAGCAAAGTGTTAAGTACAGCTCCTTCCATTTAGTTTCAAATCAGAGCTGGATTGTCAACCAGTTTTACTTGGCCCTAAATCATCTGATCTAGAGCCTTTTAAATTACCATGCTAATTTGAGGCATGTAAGGTGGGGTAAGCTTGAGTGGAGGGGGATAAATGCTTCAGGTGTGGGTTAAGAAGAGTTACAGAAGCTAAAAAAATAAACAATCCTTGATAATCTCTATAACACAGGTGCTCAACAGTATTCGTCCTCTAGGAAATCCCATATATTCACAGGACACTGAGGTTACACTAAATCATCAGATTTGCAAGAAAGCTGACAGATGAAGATTGACGGTCTTAAACATTCTAGAATGGCTATTTTCTTTCCCAGAAGCATAATGCATGCATAATATGACAAATTTAGCTATTATCTGAAATTAAATTCACTTAATAGAATTAATATTATCAAGTTGAGCCTTAGAGAAAACTTGTTTCCCTTCCTAGAGAAAGTACCAATAATATGAATGTGGAAACAATGCATTCCTGATACAAAATTCACTTCAGTACATGTACTGGCTTAATAATTGAATTCCTGCCCTTAAGAAGGAGTTAAGTTGAATCTTGTTTTCCTCAGTGATGGCAAGATGCTGATAAAACAGAAATAGAGTAGAGCTACAGCGGTTGACTGGTCTCCAAAGGCTCATAAAACACCCATTCATTTTTGTTTATTGCCCAGAAAATCAACTTAAAATTTTAGAGCAATAGTTCCAAAGACTTAAATAAGGACATGGGGAGTGAATTACTTATCTTTAGAGTTAAGTACTTCCCAAATACTCTATTCCATTCAGTGTGGTTTTGGATCAGAGAAGCTATACAATAAGACTTTGAGACAAACCAGTCATTATTTCTCTTGTTAGCAGTCTCTTCCAAGACTGTATATTTAGAATTTATTGTAAATACAAAAATCCTTAGACCCAGATTTGAATTTGGATCAGAATTTGCTTAACAGACCCTTCCAATGATTAAAGTATGACTATTCAGTCAAAAAAAACCCTGCATTGACCAAATACTTATAGCTTTCCTGTTTTGTGCCCAGTTCACTTCCCCATTTCTGGGAATCACCTTCCTTTTCCTTGCTCCATTTACAAGGAGCTCTTATGTTTTTATAAAATGATCTTGTTTATCTGGTTGAAGGCATTATGCTCAGGGATGGGTCCTTGACTTAAGTTGGACAAATTAGATCACTCCACAAAAATGTTACACTGGGGCCAAGAAAAATTTTATGGAGGGTCTGCCTGAAGACTGAACAAGAACGTGTAAACTTGAAGTTTGTTACAACCACACTTTTCAGCTATGTGGACTAAGAAAGATGATACTGTGATACGTAGGCATACAGAAGAATCAAGAGATTAAGACAGGACCTAGTTTTAACTCTACTGCCTGGGTTTATTTCATTCCTGAGGCTCTATTGTATCCCTTCCTTTTATTCTCATCCAAAACTCATGGAATCTACTGAATTTTCTTGTTTAAGCTAGTTAGACTAGAATCCTGTTTCTTGCACTCAAGGGTCTTCATTAATGCATACTGTGATTCTGTTGAGGACCTGGGAAAAATTATCGCAAACATTTACTGCTTCAAGGTATTTTCAGCAATCCTCTATTTCAGTATTTTTTTTTAAAGATTTTATTTATTTGAGAGAGAGAATGAGAGAGAGAGAGCAGGAGAGGGGGGAGGGTCAGAGGGAGAAGCAGACTCCCCGCCGAGCAGGGAGCCCGATGCGGGACTCGATCCCGGGACTCCAGGATCATGACCTGAGCCGAAGGCAGTCGCTTAACCAACTGAGCCACCCAGGCGCCCTCTATTTCAGTATTTTTGATATATTTGATTTAAAAAAAGTTTTTCAAAACTACTTAACAATGTACTGAGTCAAACAAAGTTAATTTTTTTTTTTTCCTTTTGGTTGTACTCTGAGCCTTTAAAAAAGCTACATGCATTGTGACTCTCTAAGAGCATATTATAGTGCATGGCATTTTGCGCCCATATGTGACTTTAGGACCCTTTTCTGAGGAGCATCTTCAGAAATAGTATTCCACAGAAAATATGCTGATCTGTCCCAACTACCTAAAGAAGAACGCAAGGCCAAAAAAAGTAAGATGGCCAGAGAGAAGACTCGGGAGCCAGTATGTTTTGGGTTCAAAATCTGATTCTACTTCATTTTAGCTGGGTAACCCTGGACAAGGACATGAACTTGTCTTGCCTCACTGTCCTCATGTAAAATGGGGATACCACTATTATTAATCTCTTACGATGGTTGTGAGGAATACATGGCTTAATAAAGGTGTAGCAAATACGGAGAAGTTGTTCACTTGTCATCAGTCCTAACCACATTCCAGAGGGCCTTCTTGTACTGCAAGACAACATCTTTTGGGACTTGGATTTAAAACTGAGCCATATGGGCAAAGAGGTAGACTGCAGATCACACATTTTGGGGATACAAATTTTGTCAGGGACAGTGTAACGGTAGAGCTGGCAACAAAAACAGCAGCTTCTCAATTCAGCAGGTAGCTTCTCAGAGTGGAAGAGGAAGCAGATCCTGTGAAGACACCAATCTGTGGCAAGTTTGAGAAGCTCCCCCAAACAAAGTCTAATGCCTGTATTTTCAGTCCTTCTAAGGATTCTGCAATCCACTTAATACCTATGATAAATCTCTTTCTTAAACTTTCCATAGTGCAGTGGATTCTCAAAAAAACAAACAAAAAACCCAGCTCTGAATGAAAAAAAAGAAACAAGCAAAAAACACGTTCTCCCAATATTATATGGAATGGAGGACACAAAGCACTCACTTCGTATTATCTGTTATGATTATTTGGTGGACTCCCATGTAGCAATATCTTCTATCTTACTGGGATGCCCTAATTGCTACCTTAGTATCCCAAAGGAATGAAGTTGCCCTTCTAAGTGGAAAATTGTTATAAGAAAGGGCAGGTATTAAAGATAAATGGAATTATGTGCATGATCTGGATGGCCCTTTATTAAAGGAGCTGCATTTTCTTTGTATTTGTTGTATGTTAACTTTGGCCAAGTATTTCCAAAGAGAGGGAGAGACAGAAACAGAAGAGATGGAGAATGACAGAGACGAAATATGGACTTAGCACCCATAGAAGGAATAGAAGTTATTTCAACAATATTTCTTTGTGAATTTCTGTAACAGAACCCAAAGTGTGAATCTTACCAGTTACTTAGTCATATAAAAAACAACTTCAAAGAAGAAAATCTATTTATATCTGGAAGCAGTAAGAAAACATATTTATGGAAATCCAATTGCTCTTGACCAAAAGATCTTCAACTTGTACAGCATAGGCACACAACCTAAGCTTTCATTAAAAAGTAGCTCTAGTTAAAATTCCTCTTTTCTTCAATATTGGGTTTTTAAGCTGAAAGACTGTAGGATTTATTTATTTACTTTTTACTTAAAGAGTAGACAACTGTTTCAGTGATTTATAGAAGAGTCAATAAATGCCTCTCTTCTCTTTCCTCCCTCTTCCTCCTGCTCCCCATTAAACCACAGGTTATTTTTCTAACCTTCCAGAGATCATCATCACAAGCTTCATATGATCACGTTACATTACCAATTATTACAAGTAAATTAATAGGTAAACATGAACAAAACAAAAAAGATGTTAGATGTTACAGTTTGTAGGACAATGGACTTGAATGAAGGCCAAAAAATGACAGATACACACAGATGTCTGCTTTTTAGTCACTTTGGGTCTTCTGAAGAAAGGTTGTGAATAATGAAAGCATCGTAGATCCTGCCATGAAAACTTATCTATTGTGTCATCGTTTTAATATAACTTTAATATAACTTTATTAAAGCTCGTATTTCCAACTGACCACAGAAGGGACAGCACCAGCCATCAAGTTACCCTAGACAGACTCTGGGAGCTTTTGTTTTATGTCCCATTTCTTTACCTCCTACCATTCAGTCATTCACACTGTCTTGTAAATTCTACCTTCCAGTTCCATAAACATATCTCCATAACTGAAATATCTCCAGTTATAACTTAATCATCTCCTGTCCAAGACTCTTTCAGACTCTTTTCCTCTCCTTTACTCCATTTTCTACCTTGCCATCAAAAAGATTGTGATTTTTAATCTTTGTAATACTATGACAACCGGAGTAGACACATAGGACCTTTTCATTTTTCTGTTATATTTTGTTGAATGATTATAAATAGCCAGGCATTGTGCTAAATAAATCCCCTAACACATATTATTCCATGTAATTGTCACAGTAATTCTGAGTAAGGTATCCTTATTCACGACACATGTAGTAAATGCCAGACCCAGAATCCCAAAGAAATCCTGTGCTGTTTGAAATCAAGTGGATTTATAGTAAATATTTGAGGAAGATCAAATATCATTACCATAAGCTCACCAGTGCCCTAACAACTCCCAATTGATGAACTGACAAGAAGGGAAGGCATTTGCCAAGTAATAGTCAACACAGAAGTTGACTTTTCATCTAAAATATCTATAAAGAATCACAGGAGTAATTCTGTAGATGATTAAGTAGTTTAAAAAAATGGAAAGAAAAAAAAAGACATCCTAAACACTGGGTGAAAGCAATAATTTAAAAAGCCAGGTAAAAGGCGAAATATTTATGTGATCTGAAGAGAAACCAGAGTAGGGCACTGCAAAAAAATCAATGTGAGAACACAAACCATAAATCATCATCGTCATTTTCGCCTACATTCTCAACTAAGTAGGCCATCATAATAGTCCCCTTGAATTTTAAATTTACCACATCATTTTGCACAAATCCATCATACATAATTGTCAGAGTCTGTTTGAATCCAAGCAAAAAAAGAAGGGGGTCCTCCATGATCACACAGGCTTTGAGAGAAGCTGCTGTGTCAGGCTCACGAGCTACTTCGCATGATCCTTACGCTAGTATTTGCCAGTGGTCTTACTGGGGACATCAGTTCCAGGTTATATTTGTGAGTATTTAAAGGATTAAAAAAGGATTCAGTGTTGAGGTAAATCTAGGAAATTATCAGGACAGAACTTCTCATATGTTTGTACTATTATGCAATGGAATTTAGGAGAGTGAGGGGATTTGCAATACCTTAGCCCTTGGGGGGCCCAAGTAAGGCACTGTGAGGCTAGAGACAGATATTACCAGTTTCAGTTACATATCACAGAAATCTGAACAAATTGTATTATTTTCCATGAGTGCCAAAAATGGAAAAGGCTGGAAGCATTAAGGGTTTTTTTTGAAGCAGACAGCATATCTTGATAAAGTGATCCAAAAAAAAACCTCATTGTTGATGATAGTACTAACCTGTATATAATGGGTGAAAATACACTTTTTCAAAGGACATTGGAATTGTATTAAAAGGAATTATTTTCAGGTGGTCATAAGCAGCCAGCTTGGCACTAATCTGAGTTAAACAAAGGAAAATAGGACTTTGAGTTGCCAGTAGAGGTTTGGTTTTGTTTTGATTTGATTAAGTTCATTTATTTTGCTTAATTTTCCAGATTTTTTTTTTAAGATTTTATTTATGTGACATGAGAGAGAGACAGCGAGAGAGGGAACACAAGCAGCGGGAGTGGGAGAGGGAGAAGCAGGCTTCCTGCTGAGCAGGGAGACCAATGGGGGGGCTCAATCCCAGGACCCTGGGATCATGACCTGAGCCGAAGGCAGACGCTTAATGACTGAGCCACCCAGGTGCCCCTATTTTCCAAAGTCTTAATCAGCATTATAGATTATAATGCGAGAAACATTATGAATTTTCTATGTGACCAGAAACAACAGGTACCTGACTACTGGGCATTTATACACAATTTAAAGAACAAGTTCTACAAAGCATGTTGTGTTAAATTTGTTTCCTAATGAAATTTGCTTAAAAGTCTTGTTTTTACACACTTCAAATGCATCTAAATAAAATAAAAATAGATATGTAAAAACACAATTAGCAGTTTTAACAGTCTGCTGTAAATTATCAGGACCGAAGTTGGTAATTATCACAATTTCACATTTGTATGAGTTCAGGTTTTTTTTTTTTTAAGATTTATTCATTTGAGAGACAGTGTGTACACAAGCAGGGGGAGGGGCAGAGGGAGCGAGAGATTCCTTAAGCAGACTCCCAGCTGAGCACGGAACCCAAAGCAGGGCTCCATCCCAGGACCCTGATACCATGACCTGAGCCAAAATCAAGAGTCAGCCATTTAACCAACTGAGCCACCCAGGCACCCCTGAGTTCAGTTTTTTAACTCTGGTGAGAAATGGGAGTTCAAATGAGAAGAGAAGGAAACTGTGGGTTTGCTCTAAGCACAGTGACCCCTTAGCAAATGGAATAGTTTAAATTTTGTAAGTATCTGAAAGATGGCCAGAACAGATTCACCTGAAACACCCTTGTGTTTGAAACATACTAAAAACATGCTAAAACACACTAAAAAGTAAAGAACAGATGATCCAAAGGTGAAAACTTATTTGAGGAGATCCACTCACCAGTTCCCACTGAATCAAGTCTTCTTTTAAATAATCTCCAAACAGGAACAAAAATTAAAAAACGAAACAAACAAACAAAACCAACAACAAAGAAAACACCAAATAGTCTTGAAAATCTTCCTGCTATAAAACTTTCAATACTATCCCAATACTTTCTTAAACTTAAAATCAGGATTTCTCTTTATGACCCCATAATACCTTCTGTGATCAGCTCCCTGTTGGATCTCTAGCCTCAACCTCTTGCCCTGTTCCCAGAATATACAGCAAGTTGTTTCCACCTTAGGCTTCTTTACCTGTTATTAGAATTTAGAATGCTCTTCACCTGCTGTTTGTAAATCTTGCCTCTCTTCATCAGGTTTCAACCTCAATTACTCTTCTTTTGAGGGTCTTGACCAAGAATGAGAACTACTATTCCCCTTCCTTCAGGCGCCTCATATCCTCTATTAAAGTACCTGCTTTGTTTCCTTCATAGAAGTCAGAATCTGCAGTTTATGTAACTTTTATTTGTCTCCCACAGTAGATGATGCATTTTATAAAGGCAGACACTTTATTTGCTATATTCATGACTGTGTATTCTGCACCTAGCTACTCGCCTTTCATTGAACAGGTATCAGTACTTATTTGTTAAATGAATGAATGACTTTTGGGTCTCTTCTGCCCTCTTATTTATGTTTCGAAGGAGAGAAAGTCTTTGAGTTCCTGGGCCCAATTCTAATGTTTATGTTGGGGGTGGGGGGAGTCCTCACACACCACCAAGCACTTCGTGGGCACCAGTAGGGTGTCCAGGAATTCAACTCAATTCTGAAACTATCTACCAGAACTAGCATCAGGTTCCACAGGTTAAGGGTTCAGCCCTACAAGTCTGCCCATCCCCCCAGACTCCAGTCACAAGCCCAGCTTGTCAACTGTGCTTTGGACCACCTGGCTATAAATCAGAGGTTCCCACAATCCCTTCTTTTGGTTCAATTAATTTGCTAGAGTGGCTTACAGAATCAGGAAACCATTTTACTTACTGAAGTGCCAGATTAGTATAAAAGGATATAAGTCTGGAACAGCCAGATGGAAGAGATGCCTGGGGCATGGCATGGGGAAATGGTGTGGAGCCACCATGCTTTCTCAGGGGTATCACTCTCCCAGCACCTCCATATATTCACCAACCTGGAAGCTCTCTGAACCCTGTTCTTTTGGATTTTTATGGAGGCTTTATCAGATAAGCATGTCTGATTAACGCACTGGCCATTGGCAATTAATTCAATGTCCAGCCCCCTCTACCGTCTCCAGAGGTTGAAAATTTCAACCCACTAATCACATGGTTGGTTCTCCTGACAACCAGCCCCCAACCTCAGGCGAGGTTGGGGTATTCCAAGTCACCTTATTATCATAGCAGGACACCATCATCACTCTCATCACTGAGGAAATCCCAAGAGCTCTGTGCCAGAAATGGGGACAAAGACTAAATACATATTTCTTATTATAAATAAAAATATCATAGAGGGCTTCTTATTTTACTGCCATTTCTGATATTCCCCAGAGCAATGAAAAGTCCTGATGAATGCCTGTTCTGATTGCATTTTTGACTCAAATGAAGGCTAGGTGCTAAACTCCTGAGGGAACTGGGCCATGTGTTTCTCTCCATGCTGTTAGGTAGTAATAATGGCAGAAGATGCTTTGGTGCTATCAGCCTTAAAAATAATGTAGCCAGGGCGCCTGGGTGGCTCAGTCGGTTAAGCGACTGCCTTCAGCTCAGGTCATGATCCTGGAGTCCCGGGATCGAGTCCCGCATCGGGCTCCCTGCTCAGCGGGGAGTCTGCTTCTCCCTCTGACCCTCTTCCCTCTCATGCTCTCTCTCATTCTCTCTCTCAAATAAATAAATAAAATCTTCAAAAAAAAATAATAATGTAGCCAGTTATTTTACTAGTCAAATGAGTTAATTGAGGAATTACAATTTGGGAAAACACTCAGGTGAACCAGAGGCAAGTCTGCAGAGATACAGGGAAGGTCAGCTTTTATTAGGTTTTAGGGAGAAATTGAGTTGCTCTGAACAAAATTTCATTGAAGAGTGAGAATTCAAGGTTGTGGGAGTTTCTCACTGGCTGCAAGACGTGGTTAGTATGTTGTTGCTGGGATAGGGAGGGCTTTTTTCCCCTTCTTTTTCTTAAAAGCAGGAGACAAAATTCCTTTGTGGAAGATGTCTTCCCCGGTCAAAATAAATAATTCTTTCTTCCTGCTGATTATGCAAACTGCAAGGAGTGGTGTGAGCACGGGAGCTCCCCCTTCAGGGCTTCCCGACTCCATTTTAAAGGAGGTTTCCTTTACTCCTTTTCACGGGTGCTGTCTTGATTTCACTCTTAGAAGTCATTTCCAATGAGGAGTCCTCCAGAAAATGATCAATTTAGTTTGCATTCAGGTCATATAAATGGCATGTTACAGCTACTTTAAAGCATCTTATAGGAAAATATATAATAAATAAGCAGTTCCTTTCTTATCTTCCCTCTTGGAGAGATGTTGACTTTTATACGTATGACAGTATGTTCCCGCTGCTTTCCAAACAGCCTAACACCATTCAATTAAGAAACCTTCCCAGCTGGCATAGCCCATAAGTACTTGAACTTTTCTAAATGTTTTTTCGGGATCTTTCTCTAGCCCTAAGGTCTCCAGTTTTTGCAATGTTGCAATTTAAGTGAGTTTCCTTTCATAGCCTCAAGGTTAGCAAACGAAATAGAATGCACCTTTTTTTTTTTTTTTTGATTATGATTTTCCAAAAAGAGTGTGTAGGGAAAAAGCAAAGACTATGTTTTGAAATTACTCAGTAATCGCTTAAAAATGCTTATATTTAAGTCTATGTTTTGGAAGGCATTTATAAAAAATTCAACAACTTTGGTTATAAGTATTCATTTCAATTAATGAATTGTTTTTAAAATACAGAATATCATTTCAGCTTCCATCAGAACATAATAAGGCTTTGATGTTTTGCATATATCTGATGCTGGGGAGCTCTCTTCCTATCTAGGAATAAAATATAAATGACATAAATAATATAAGAATGTTGAAACAGGGGCGCCTGGGTGGCTCAGATGGTTAAGCGTCTGCCTTCGGCTCAGGTCATGATCCCAGGGTCCTGGGATCGAGCCCCGCATCGGGCTCCCTGCTTGGCGGGAAGCCTGCTTCTCTCTCTGACCCTCTCCCCTCTCATGCTGTTTCTCTCTCGCTCGCTTTCTAAAAAATAAATAAAATCTTTAAAAAAAAAAAAAAAGAGAATGTTGAAACATGGGGTAACTGGAAACTTTACTGCTCATTAATAATAAATTAGTCACCTTGATTTTATGAATATTTTAATAATTTTCTAAAATATTTTATGAAACTGAAAGGTTTGGTTGGTCTGGTGATCGTAGTAATACTAGTACAGAGGTGGTTTGCTTAGAGGTCACTGTATAGCTTGCCAGGGCTATGCTAACACAGTACCACAAACTAGGTGGCTTAAACCCAGAAATTTGTCTCACAGTTCTGGAGGCTGGAAGTCTAAGCTCAAGGTAGATACACTGTTCCCTTCTGAGGGCTGTGAGAGAGAATTTGTTTCATGCCCCTTGTCTACCTTCTACTGGTTTGCTGGCAATCGTTGGCATTCCTGACTTGCAGAAGCATCTCTTAGATCTTCACATGCCTTCATCTTTGCATGCCATTCTCCCTGTGTGCATGTCTTTATGCACACATTTCCCCATTTATAAGGAGAGCAGGCATATTGGACTAGAGCCCACCCTGATGACCTCAACTTAACTATTACATCTGCAATGATGCTATTGCAAAATAAAGTCACATTTTGAGGTACTGAGGATTAGAACTTCCACTTGAGAAATTTTGTGTGGATTCAATCTAACCTATAACATTTACTATAGTTTAAGCACTTGCCTTTCATTACTTCATTTAATCCCCAAGCCACCCCCTTAGAAGTGCCATTGTTTCCACTTTAGGGTAAAAAGAGGCTTCAGTAAGTTAATTTTCCAGAATCACACAAGTGGCAAATGCCAGATCCAAGGGTTAAAACCAGACTTAACTAACTCCAAGTTCCATGTCTTTAAAATAACATTTCAGGGAACCTGGGTGGCTCAGTCGTTAAGCGTCTGCCTTCGGCTCAGGTCATAGTCCCAGGGTCCTGGGATCGAGCTCCACATCGGGCTCTCTGCTCCACGGGAAGCCTACTTCTCTTGCTGTGTCTCTCTCTGTCAGATAAATAAATAGAATCTTAAAAAAAAAATAACATTTTGAAACTTCTAAACATAATAATTCTTTCACACAAGTTTCATTAATGACATACGTCCGTCCCAAAGTGGCGATAGTTATTCTCAAAAAGTTGTATTTAAAATGATGGTTTATGGCACTGTTTATGGAGACAGTTTCACAGGTGTATACTACCTTTGAACTCATCAAGATGTATACATCAAACATGTACAGCTTTTTTGTATGCTAATCATACCTCCATAGAAACAAGTAGTGCAATAGGAAACAATAAAAAGATGGGCAGCAAGAAAAAGAGAAAAATGATAAGAGTAAAGAAATGGCATGTAGCTATTTAGAAAGAAATATTGCTACTTATTCCTCAGAACTTTCTTTTTGTTTTTGTTTTTCTGATGGCTTCTGTGCTGCATAAGGATAAATAGTAAATAGAAAATAATACCCAAACTTTGTTTTCCTAAGTCATAACTCAAAAGACATTTAGGAAACAAAGATACAGCCTTACAACTCTATCTTATAAAGCCTAATCTCTAATCCAGGCAGCTCTTCTGTGATTTCATCTTTGAAATTTTGGACTAGGTAATATATTCCTTTGAAATTAAATTTCTGATATGGAGGGGCTACCTGGGTGGCTCAGTCAGTTAAATGACTGACTCTTGATTTTGGCTCAGGTCATGATTTCAAGGTCATGATCTCAGGGTTGTGAGATTGAGCCCCAAGTTGGGCTCTGTGCTGAACAAGGAGCCTGCTTGAGATTCTCTCTTCCCCCCTCCCTCTTCCCCTCCCCCCACCCTGCATGCAGGTGCTCTCTCTCTCAAAAATTTTTTTTCTGATATGGAAAAATATCTAACATATATCACTATAAAGCCTTTCAAGCCATTAACTTCTATTATAAATATGTAGCATTCATACCCTGCAAATATTTATAATTTGATAAGATCATATTATGTATATATACATATATAAATTTGATTTGGGGGGATGTTGCTAGCAACATTTTGATTCCGATTACACTTACTGTCCCTATACTTTTTCTTATCTTTTGGTTCTCAAAAATCCAAATTGGTAACCTAATTCTAGAATGTTCCCTCAAGCTCATGCTGTGAATATTAAACCAACATACTTCCCTGGCCTTATGTTAACATTTACTGAAAACAAACAAAATTAACCTAACTACTTGCTCCAAGAACTACTTGCGCTTGAGAGATAAATTGAACCAACCAAAATAGCTTGCTTATCAAGACTAATGGCTACTCTTCAAGTCTCACTTCAAGATTTTCCCTTTACTGTGCCCAGCAGTCTAAAGTTTTATATCATAATTTATGCCCAATTTGAATGAGTTTCAAGTGTTTGAGGAATCACCTTAAAAGTCACATATCCCAGACCTTAAGACATTATAAATATCAAAGTGATGTTCTATGCTACTGCACTAAGTTGAATGAAGTTAACTTTTTTGTAACAAAATTTTCTGGAACTCCTCTATAGAGTTGATAGTAAGCAACTGAGAATAGAGCATCTGGAAATATGCATTTTTTTTTTTTTTGAGAGAGTGCAAGTTGGTGGGGGAGGGGGAAGGGGTAGACGAGGGAGAGAATCCCAAGCAGACTCCATGCTGAGTGTGGATCCTGGCCTGAAGCTTGATCTCACAATCCTGAGATCATGACCTAAGCCAAAACCAATAGCTGGACGCTCAACTGACTGAGCCACCCAGGTGCCCTGATATGTGAACTTCTGTTGGTAATAATGATGGTAGTGGTAGTAATAGTAGCCATAGCAGAAGCAGCTGCAGAAGTAGAAATCATATTGGCAACAGCAAGCACTTTGCATGCTCCCCTATCAACTTAGGATTACAAGACTATAACAAATCAAACAATTTTTCAGAAAGAAATGAAAATTGCTGATTTGATATATGTTTTCAGATTCTCAAAATGTAATGCATCCAATCATTTAAAATCCATATTAATTCTTCTGGACTCTTTCGAGACTGTTACCATTAAATTAAGTGTAAAAATGTATATGCATTCTTAAGGTATATAGAGCTTTTTAATTTTCTTTCTTTGTTCTAGAAATCTTAGAAAAAAACTTGTGAAATAAGTAAAGTTATGCCCATTTAAAAAACACAAAACCCACAACTCAGAGGAATTAAAGTTCATTTAGATACTATATGAATTAAATCCTTCAGATTTAAAGGTCATGTTCATTATCTAATGCCACACTGTCCCTTCCATTCTTAGTAAAGCAGCAAGTGACTACCTGGAATAGCACATTATTTAATACACTGTAGCACTTTTTATAAAATAAATAGCACATTATCACCTTTGTACATTTCATTATATCTTAAAATGAGTGTAGTATTTTCAACATATTTTTATGAGCATTGGTTTCATGATTTCATTAGTACATTTGTTCCCTCAATCTCTTTATGGCTAGAGATTAAGTATCATTTTTATATCACTTTCATTGAATGATGTCTAGAAGTTAGAGACTCAATAAGGAAGCATATGCATTAGTTGAATGAACGAGGAAATGAATGAATGAGCAGAAGTTCTAAAAAATTGAGTGTTCAATTATGTAGTCCATTTATTTTTTTAAAAAAGAACTCAGAATATTTTATAAATATAATAATTTAATTTTTTTTCCTTACTAGGTTTTTATTACAGTTAGGTCTTATACTTCACTCCCCGTTATCATGCAGTGATCTTTTGTTATGAACATTTTAGTTAAAAAGAAACTAGACCTCAGGGCACTTGGGTGGCTCAGTCAGTTGAGCATCAGACTCCTTGATTTCAGCATTGGCCCTGATCTCAGCGTTGCGGGATCCAGTCCCATGCCCAGCATGGAGCCTGCTTGGGATTCTCTCTCCCTCTCAAGAAAGAAAGAAATAGAGAAACAAAGAAAGAGAGTGAGAAAGGAAGGAAGGAAGGAAGGAAGGAAGGAAGGAAGGAAGGAAGGAAG
>NW_023270320.1:22101934-22139868 GCF_011800145.1 Mirounga leonina | reverse complement strand
GAAGGAAGGAAGGAAGGAAGGAAGGAAGGAAGGAAGGAAGGAAGGAAAAAGAAAAAAGAAAAAGAAACTAGGCCTGAGCAGAGAACCAGAAATACAAATATATTGCCCACTACAATAGAAGAGATATACCAAAATTCCCAATTTTGTTTTCTGCTGAAGTCTTCAGGGCAGAGTACAGTTACTCCAGTTAATTTATAAACTTACCATAATAAAACATTCATGATAGTTCTATAATTATTGTGTCTGTGAAGCAAATATACCAGTTCTTGTACATGAACAATGTAAATATTTTAGAGTAATGAATGAGAAATGTCATGTGCCTGTTGGAAAGTAGCCAGACACCAGAAGCAACATTTTGCAATTGTTTTAATAACCCAAAGTGGCTAAGTTTCTGTTCTACAATTTGCCTGCTATTGCAGGTCCCTTGGAGTTTTTTGAGTCTAACTTCAAGTAAATCAGTCTCATTATGGAACTACTGCGACTCCTCATTCCCTTCTGCTTTCTTCCCTGCCTGAGGGCACCGTGCTGGGCGGCCAGTTGCTTTGGAGGGCCTGTAAAACCCGTCCTTGCTACTGGACCATGATTGTACACACTAGTGTTTCTGTACCTCTTGAGTTCAATAAGGGATCAGAAACTTCCTTCACCATTTACTAATACTTATAAACTTTTGATTTGCCAAACCCAGCTTATTGAATCCTTAAGCAAATGGGTGGTCTTGCTCTTGTGCGCTCTTAAAAACAGTGCCAAAATTTTTATTGAAAGCTGGCTTCTGGGACTAAATTACTTGCTTAAGAAAGTGTTTTAAGTTCTTCGGGTCATCACTGAGAATTAGTGCATTAATGGCGACCAAATGAAAGACTTAAAGCAACTGACAAAATGCTTAAGTGGCAACTTAGTACCCTAAAAGAATGCATAAATCTCTGTCTCTCTGAATCTCTTCACTCTCAAAATATTTTATACCTCTCTTGTTGCTCACAATAATCCCATAAGACTCAGGAGGTAGATTATTATTTCATAGACAGGGATGCTGAAGCCCTTGTCCTAGTTGTAGTCTTACAGACAGTGAATCTTGATTTATTTTCTTAATATTATTATGATTATAAAATTATTGCATGGTCATTATAAAATACTAGAAAAATAGTGAAAAAAAGCATAGAATAAAATTCTCCTTAACTAGCCCAACAAGAGCTACATAGCAAACCTCTTCATGCTCGTATGTGTTATACATTTAATGATAAACCCGCAGTTGTATATCTTATTCACTTAATAATGTACCTTGAGCGGTTTCTGAAATTCAAACTCATTTTTGAAAACTTGGTGTTTAGTAGATACAACATACCCTTACTTAATTCAAGTGAACTACTTTTAACTAACTGGCTACAGCAATATCTTTGTAAAGGACTCTTTGCGCATTAACTATGACTATTTCTTTCTAATACAGTCTAGAAAGTAGAAATAGTGGGTTAAAATGTGTGTACATGTAATATCAAGAGTCTTGATTTTAACTGCCAGATTACCCTTATAAAGATTGAAAAAAAGATTACACTCCCATTACCAATGTATGAAAATGCCTGTCACTATGATTGTTGCCAACTCTGAATGTGTTCATCATTTTAAATCTTTGCCAATTTGATAAGTAAATAACAGTAAACTGTTTAAATTTGTACATCTTTGATGGTCTTTGAGAGTCAACATTTCTTTTTAAGCATTTATTGGCCCCTTATGATTATTCTTTGTGTATTGTTTGTTCATATCCTTTGGCATTTTTCCTTAGAGTGTTTGTATATTTCTATACGCTTATCAAAATCCTGTATTTTTTTCCAATTAAGTATGTACTTTTAAGATTATTTCAGTTGTGATTTTCTTGTCTATGTTCACAAATTCATCAGTATTTATTTTTATGTTTCTTTCTTTTGGAAACCTTTTCTAATTCCAAGATCAAATACATGTTCACTTAGACCTTTTTTTTTCAGCACTTTCATTGTTTTACTTTTAACTTCCAAAACCATCTGGAATTATATTGGCTAACTGGGAAAAAGAAAGATATTTGTCCAGAACTATTTGTTGATTCATGTAAAATGCCACATGTATACTAAATGGACTATACATGCTTGAGTCTGTCTCTAAACTTTCTGCTCTGTTCCCAGTATCTTATGTTAATTCTTACACCATGAACATACTTTTATAACTAGCATAATTTTGAGATATCATACAGGATATTTGTCTTCATTCTTAAATTTACTCAACATTTTATGTTTTTCTATTCCACTGTTGTTCATGTGAATTTAGAATCATCTTACAATATTAAAAATAACTCATTGGAATTTCAATGGTATTAAACACATTCATTATTTGGGGGGAATTAACAGCTATTATGTTTTGAATTTTTAAATCTAGGATGGCAAATTAATCTCTCATTATTCAAATCTTATTTTTTTAGTCCCATAGAATTTTTTTTATGTATTGTAATTCTTTCATATTCCTTATTAGCATGATGGTTAAATATAAGTTAAGTTCATTGAATCTGTGGGTTTTAAATATTTATATGTAAATTAAAATATATTTTGGGGCACCTGGGTGGCTCAGTCATTAAGCATCTGCTTCGGCTCAGGTCATGATCCCAGGGTCCTGGGATCGAGCCCCACATCGGGCTCCCTGCTCCACGGGAAGCCTGCTTCTCCCTCTCCCACTCCCCCTGCTTGTGTTCCCTCTCTCGCTGTGTCGCCCTCTGTCAAATAAATAAATAAAATCTTTAAAAAATTAATTAATTAATTAATTAAATTAAAATTATATATTTAAAATATTTGAATTTATATCTCAAGATTCAACTTTTCTGCTCAATTGTTGATTCATATTCATTAGTTTATCAGAGGTTATTACTCAAATATCAAATATTAATTTAAATTTAAACCAAGACAAAAACCTGATTTTTTTTCTGCACAAGTAATGTCAACTCTTTGGGAGGTCTTCTTTACCTAGATAAATACTCTTCCAAGCCTACATGACTCACTTCTATAAATTGTTAGTCTATTATTCTGCTTTGATTTTCTTCTGAGTAATATTAATTACCTAAAATTAGATTGTATATCTATACATGTATTAATGATCTCCTTTAAACACATTGCAGAGTACATATTACTTGAGAGTCAGAACTTTGTCCTTCATACCTATAGCTCTAGTAACAGTGTTTCAAACAAGTTACTACTACGGAACTATTTTTAAAAGAGAAAGAAAAAGGAACTATACAATACATTTATTTGTCATTATCCACATGGTATCTCTTCTCATTACATTTAACAAATATCTGCTTGTATCAAGAAGAATTATTCTTTTTTATTTATTTATTTTTTTAATATTAACCTTTCTTCACTTTCTTATGAGCTATAAATAGTCTTCTAATTGTTAGTCTTTTTGTTTTTCCAACTATGCCACAATAACATTGACCAATACTTACAATTTCAAATTTTAACCTTCTTCTTTTTTTTTTTTTTAATCTGGGTAGAACATCCGAATTGTCTTAAATAATAATAATAATGGTGGAGGTCCTGATCTTGTTCCAGACTTTAGAAAAAATGCATTTTAGTCAAATACTAGATTTCATGTTTGATTTTTTTGATACAGTTTTCCTCATTTTAAGAAAATGCTTTTGCTAACTCATTTATGAAGACTTTTAATCAGAATAAATACTGTTTATTTTTCTCCTTAAACAACATCTTTTTTAACACCTATCTACAGAATTATAGTTTCTCTCATTTGACCTACTCTTGAGATTATTATATTAATAGATACCTTAATTTGGAACCATCCAGAAAGATATGAAATGAATCCTACTTCATCATACAAATCATGGATGCTTTCTTGTCAGTGCTTCATGATGAGAATTGCACTAGTTTTATACAACAAATTACAAATCTTTCCTTCTTTTTCAAGTTTAAAATAATTAATAAAATAGGAATTTTGTTTTTCAATGGTATAAAGTTCATTATCTCTAAATGAATACTCAGCTCAGACAATTTTCAATTAATACATTGATGCATCTTTTAGCTCATTTCCTTGCCATTGATTTATTCAGGTGTTCTAAATATTCTTCAATTATTTTTAATAAGTTATTTTGCCCATGAATTTATTTCCATTCGATTAAATTTTTCAAATGCTTTGTTTTGTGTAATTTTCTTTCAAAATTTAAAGTAGTAGTGCTTTATGTTTATTTATTTATTTTTTTTCAACGTTGGATGGTTGTACTTTTCTTTATTTCCTGGATTAGGTGGGTTTTATTTTATTATGACTTTTTCTGTAAACAATCAGCTCTTTAATGTATCAATGCCTTTATTTTTTTCTTTATGTATGTATGTATGCATGCATGCATGCACGTGTTTTTGGGTATGGTATACAGCAAGGCTGTAGGGAACATTGGAGTGAGGCTGTTTGAAATGTAGCACCGTCACTTGTTAACTTTGTGATCTTACGAAGTTGTCTAATCTTTCTATACCACAATTCCCTCATATGCAACATAGGATAATTACATTGCTTATTTTATATGCCTATTATGAGAAGTACATGAGATAAGACATGCAAAGCAATTGGAATATATGTGCCATACAATAAATGGTCAACAGATTCACAATCTTATTTACCTTCCTTCTGTTTTTTCAGAAGTTATTTTTCTGACTTTTGAATTTGATCACTTATTTCAATTTATCTCTATTTCTTCTTAATTTAGATCACTTTATTATTACTTCTTTAAGGTCATCACCTCTGATCCTCAGCCCCTTACTCTCAGATAGAATTAAACACACATTTCCTTGAATCCCCAAGGAATAGGGTATAAACTATACTTTAGTCATACTTGTGTTGCACAAGTATGTGCAAGAGTGTATTCTCTTATTATTTATTTAGTTAGTCAGTTATTTAGTTATTTATTTTAAAGTGGGCTCCACAGTGGGGCTTGAACTCCTGACCCTGAGATCAAGACCTGATCTGAGATCAGAAGTCAGACACTTAACCAACTGAGTATATTCTCTTAAAAAAAAAAAAAAATTCTCTTCAACCTTTTAATAACTAGGAATAAACTACTTTTAGGTGAGTGCTCTATCTTATTTAATTTTACAAACTTAGAATGAAACTAAATCACTCATATGTAGAGGTAAGTACCTTAAATACGACATTGGTTAAAGGACCAGTGATTTGCCTTACTTACTGGGGTAAGAAAATAATACATCAAAGTGATATAAATATGGACAAAGAAACAAATTTACTATTTAAACAAAATCAGGGTTATCATAAGTTGAAATATGGTGTCGTCCCCTAGTAAGTAAATAGATGTCTTTTGTTCTTTCAGAAGTTTTCATTTCAAAATATATTTAAAAAATAGTGTTATATTCTTACATCTTTTACCCATGTCAGAACAAATGGCTATAAATTAGAGAACTATTTGATAATAGTCCCTCAATGTCTCTCAAATATTCCCAGTCCAGACTGATCCTTTATATTTGGCCAAAATTTACACTGTATTAAATCTTGTCATTTTTTCCCTCTAAATAATAAATTGAGCTCTCAATATTTGCTGCTGTCTGTTTGGACAGCTGTCTGTTTATAATTTTTTATATTAATAGGAACATTATCCTGAAGTTCAATAACTACATTTTGATTTAGTTAAGCCTATAATACAGAGGCTAAATAATAGATCAACCATTTATTTATATGATTTTTGGCCCAAGTGCCCCTGAAATGCAAGTTGATGAAAACAGCTGTACCACAGTAAATAAATACTGTGGTTACAGATTAAACTACTTATGGATCATTGTTGCTAACTTGAGAGTTATGATGAGGTATTGACTCCTTACTATGGCAGCAGATATTAACTGAAATATGTATTGTCCAGCTCCTAAAAATACTTGTAATTTATCTAGCTTTAAGAATATATAAATTAGGGACGCCTGGGTGGCTCAGTCGTGAAGCGTCTGCCTTCGGCTCAGGTCATGATCCCAGGGTCCTGGGATTGAGCCCCACATCAGGCTCCCTGCTCCACCGGGAAGCCTGCTTCTCCCTCTCCCACTCCCCCTGCTTGTGTTTCCTCTCTCACTGTGTCTCTCTCTGTCAAATAAATAAAATCTTAAAAAAAAAAGGATATATAAATTATAAAATTATAAAACCCATCTAGCTAAAGATATTTTTTCTATAGAAATATAGAACTACTCATTTGCATCCTAAAACATTAAGTTTAACTAATAAAATTCTCACATATCTCATGGAGCTTTTGGAAAGCTTTTACATAACAAAATAACCTACATTATAAAATGCTTATTAGAACAAAAACATGGATGATTTATGTTTGTAACAGATTACATGAAATATTCCATATCACGTAACAATAAAATTATGAATCAGGAGATGTCTGGAAAGTTAATTTGGTTCATCTTGTCTTAATTAGATTTATCTATTTTCTAATAAAGGGCAAAATTGGTTCATGGATATCTTCCTAGAACAGTAAGTGAACTCTCTCTAATAAGGTTCAGAATCCAAATATCTACCACATATCCAATTCTTATGTGAAGGACAATAGATAATATGCTATTTCTGGTATATCTTTTTCCATATATCAGAACAATATGAATCTCAAGGACCTGGAATATATCTTGGATCTTTTAATTCTCAAGGCAGACTACTCACCAAGATTCTCTTTCGGGAAACTTTCTTTCTAAGCACTTTTTGCAATCTCATGCTCAACTTTCTTTGTGTCCCACTAAATGTTCAAGTAACATATTATAGATTTTTTGAATATATAAAAATTTAAAGTAAAAAACAAAATGAACTATATTCCCATCACCAAGATAATTTTCTGTATTGGACAAGGTTCTTAGTTGCAAACCACAGAATTCACTTTTATTATTTCAAGCCTAAGAGTAATTTATTAAAGATTTTTAGATAGCTCCGAGAGTCAGTGGGAGGACTTGAGAAATAGATTGAAGGCACTGTGGGGCTCCTGGCTCAGTCGGTTAAGCAACCTATTCCTCACTTTGGCTCAGGTCATGATCTCAGGGTTTTGAGATTGAACTCCCTGTCAACTCTGTGCTGGGCATGGAGTCTGCTTAAGATTCTCTCTCTCCCTCTCCTTCTGCCCCTCCACACCCTGCATGCATGCTCTTTCTCTCTCTCTCTAAAAAAAAAAAAAAAAAAAAATACTTTAGATTGAAGGCACTGCTTCCAGTAAAAGTATTTAGAACTACTCTGCCGAACTATCCTTATGTAGAAACCATAGTGCAAACATCACAGGACAGTAGCAACAAAAATGCTTCCTGCCAACAACCACTAGCACAACATCAATACCATCTCTGTGGCAGGGACTTTATCTGGTAACCACTGTTTCTCATTTCCCTGACCTCCCAGAGCCAGGTAGCTCTGAGGTCACTTGTAAAAGCAAAGTGGAAGCTCTATACGGAGCATGGCTCATTATTCTGCTCATTCTAATTAGGACACAGAAACCCAGCTTATTCTTTCTAAAGATTGAATCTGTCAAATGAATATATCATAATTTAATTGGACCTCCTTACTGCTCCTAATTTTGAATTTTCTTTTTGGTATTGAAAACTCTTGAAATAAACATTGCTGAACCATACATTTTAGCATTTAGATCTGTCTAGTGTGAATTCCCAGCAGTGTAACTGGTAATCAGTGGGAATGTGTATATTAAATTTTAAGAGATGTTGCTAAATGCTTTCCAGTTGTACCAATTAACCTACAGACAAAATTTATGATCATGGATGTTTCTTTATACTTGCAAACATTGGTGCTAATATGGTATACAAAAATACTATTTACTGGGGTTCCTGGATGGCTCAGTTGGTTAAGCGTCCAATTCTTGGTTTTGGCTCGGGTCATGATCTCAGGGTTGTGAGATCAAGCCCTGCATCAGGCTTTTCGCTCCACAGGGAGTCTGCTTGAGATTCTCTTCCTTTTTCCCTCTCCTGCTGGCACTCTGTCTCTAAAATAAACAAATATTTTTAAAAATACTATTTACTTTATCTCAGAACTGCTTATTTCTGATTTTTCTATTCTAATTTTTACAATTTTGATATATATTGCTTCAAATAAAAGAAATTAACCATATTTTTGTCACATATTTTTCAGTTGTTTCAGTTAAAGGAATTATCTGTAATTTACTTAATGTAAAAAATGAGGTAGAATTCCAGTTATATTTTTTTTCTCCCAAATAGATAGTCAATTATTCTAGTCTCATTTACTGGTCACTGAATAATTTATGATCCCTAATCAATCTAAAATGACACATTTAAAATGCATTTTTCTGAATGCTATTTTAACTATCCGTATATTTATTTTCTAGTATCAAACTTTTAATTGTTTTATAATAAACTTTATTTGGTCATCACTACCCATTTTCTGTTATTGATCTTGGTCCTATTCCTCTATACTAACTGTGATTATCTCAAACCATTCCTCTATTTTCCTTTCTAAACATGGATTTTCTTCTTTCTTATGTATTTACTATTTATGCAACATTGTTATTTTTATTCCTCAATTCCTAGTACTAAGAATTTCATACCCTCCCCCGTTATTTTGTTATCATGTTGTTGTATCTTTTTATTCTCAATTTATGTCCTCCTGTATTTCATCAAAACAAACAAAAAAACCACTTGAGAGAAGATATTTTTTCTCCTCCTCTCTTGGTTTCGTATTTTTCCAGAGTGAATTTTGCACCTTTATTTGCCCATACTCTTCCCTTACTATTTTTCGTTCATTGTATTATTTTTGGCTACCTGCAATTTTAAATTATTTGTTTCTCTTTTCCATATTTAATGGGGAGAGCTCTTTTGTTTTGTATGAACATACTACAAGTTAAGTTTCTTTTTTTTTATGTCCATCTTTTCTCTTTCATTTGAGAAATGCATTTTTTCCTTATGTTAAGATATATGTATATTTTGTTTTCTCTTCTCTTGTGTTCTCTTTTTTCTTATCTTTCCTTTTCTTTCTTTCTTTCTTGCTTGCTTGCTTGCTAGAGGATTTCAGTGTCCAAGTTGAAGAGCTCAGCTGGGATTGTGGAAGGCTGAGTTGACCACTTCTCATTCTGTTCATTGTGTGACTGATGGGCATGGAGGGCATGGTGAACAGTCCATGGAGTTAGGAAACACACAGTCTATTCTGGGCAACTTAAATTCTTGGAACCTTTTGCCTTTTTCTTTCTTTTTTCATGCCTTTAAACATTTTTCATGGGGTCGAACTCTTCATTTTCTGGACTGTTGGCTTTTTCTTATCAATAAAAGCCCTAATTTGGCACAATTTAATTACATCTTAGGGAAGGAGATATTTTGATTTAACTTTACTTTAGATTTTTAACCAATATATCTTTGTTACCTTTATTTTTGAAAAATAGCACAAAAGAGGATTAACAACATGCAAAAATAGTTTAGCATTCACAACTAACTGGTCTGATGAGAGGGGGATAGTGAGGCTGTGCTATATGACATAGAGAAACTTCACCACAATATTATGCTTTAAAATACATGCTCTTTCAGCAGCTTCTTCAGACCATGACAAATATGTTCTTGAAGTAGTATTGTTTTTACATTGGCACAAAAAATGATTATTGCTTCTTTTTAATTAAACAGTTAAATAACATCAATTGAGGATATATTGCAACAAGTATGTAAGTCCAAGGATTAGAATTTTTCATATATGATGAGTCCATTCCAGTGGATAAGATAAGTACCAAAAGGTATGGGCAGATAATTTGGGAAAGAGAAAAATCAAGAGTCTACAAATAATGGAGAGTGATGTTGGGTAGGTTCAAATGTATTAATAATTGAAGAAAGGTATGATATCCACCTATTAAGCTAGCAAGATACCAAACTTGTAATAAAAATGAAAAAATATGGGGCACCTGGGTGGCTTAATCGGTTAAGTGGCTGCCTTTGGCTCAGGTCCTGATCCCGGGGTTCTGGGATCTAGCCCCGTGTGGGGCTCCTTGCTCAGCAGGGAGCCTGCTTCATCCTTTTCTTCTGTCCCTGCACCCCCCCACCCCGGTTATGTTCCCTCTCTCTCAAATATATAAACAAAATCCCTTAAAAATGAAAAAAAAAAAGAAATGGAATAAACAAACTGTAAACCTAACAAGTTAAAGCAGAAATAGACATTTCCTGCCACTGCAAATGAGAATGGGGAATTGTACAATTTGGGAGGAATCTAATGGTAAAATCAGTCACTTCCCCCTGCTGGACACTAAAGATAGAGGGGTAAAGAACACAAACATTGTCCCGGATGTCATGGAGGTTTCTACTGGGAAGATAACAAGGTAATTCTTAAAACAGAGGAAATATAGTGCATGATAGAGGGATATAATCCAGTCTTTAAAAATGTTCATATATTTTTCACATTCAAATTAAGCTTTAGGAATTTGTCTCAATATAAACCTGAAAACAAAACATAATGTTTTATGCACTAAGGACCACTGAACAATTAACAAAGTGAAAAATTATGAACAACCAAAACATTCAACATTTGGAATAACTGCAAACAAAATTTTAGCATAAATATACAAAATAATAAGATATAACCACTAAAAATAATATATATGAAAAAGCAGTAAAAGCAGGATAACCTGCATGTTATAATACTAATTTTTAAAAAAGTGAAAATTTCAAATAAAATGTTATCTTTATCATTTAAAATACACATAAACTGAACAAAATAACTGAGTAAATATAAAGAATGGCCAAAGAGCAAGATGATATATCTTCATTTTTATGTATTTGCCAGGTACAAGATTCTTTTTTATAATAAAATTAGAATAAAATTCTCTGAGAAACTGTCAACGTCTAGTGCGTTGGGGTCCCTGGGTAAGGGTCTACGAAATCACCAGGACACAGGAGATGCAGAGCAAAGGCAGCACTTGCAACTGCATACTGCCGTTTATTTCTCACGTAGCTATATACTTGCAGAGATCAGATAAACATAACAATGTATACTTAAAGTATCAAGCCAACATCCGTGAAGTGAAATATACACGAAATTCAATAAGAACAAAATACATCCTGTTTATGCTTGCAGAATAAAGAATTCTCTTAGCCATCCTTCCTTTGGAGACAACATGTTCTTTGTCTTTAGAAAGAACACTTCTGATTAGAAAAGCACACTTTAAGCTAGGCAAGAGCCACTTCCTGCTGATCCAGGCATTTAGGCCTTGCAACATGAGGTAAGGGGAAGAGAACATTTTCTCCTCCTGGCCTAGGCCTGCCTGGCCGACCTTAACCTCAGTGCAGTCCTCAAATGACCCTGGTTTGCAAGGGGCTTACAAGCCTACACCATCTCAAGAAACAAACTGAAGGTTCTAGAGGGGAGGGGGCTGGGGGGATGGATTAGCCTGGTGATGGGTATTAAAAAGGGCATGTACTGAATGGAGCACTGGGTGTTATATGCAAACAATGAACCATGGAACACTACATCAAAAACTAATGATGTAATGCATGGTGATTAACATAATAAAAAAATCAAGACATAAACACAGGCAACTTATAAGCAATTTATTTTTATTGCATCCGTATCGTTTGGTTAAGTTTTGTTTTCTAAAAAAATAGGTACACATGAAAGGATGCATAATTTAAAAGATACAAATTGATTTATAATAGAAAGAATACTCCCTGGTCCATAGTCTTCCAGCCACTTAGTTTCCCTTTGCATTGGGAGGGAACACTCTACCTCCTCATCAGCTACTTATGTGTCTTAAAATGTATGTGTATAATATGTACTCCTTGGTTCAGTCTTTGAACCTGTAGATTTCAGAAATAAGAGGACACAGTGCAGTGAGTAGACATGGAATCAAAGCACTCAGTTGTGTTAGTTCTTCCACCAGAGCCTTCATCAGATTTTTAGATTCCTTCTGGTTTCAGATTCCTTCAGTATAAATGAGGAAAATAGGCTCTTACCTGCTGGTCTCAGAATATAAATAGATCTAATGAAATATGGACAGTGGTTCAGAGCAGGGTCTCTGGAACCACATACTTGGATTTGCTACATCCCACACATTTCCAAATACTGTGTAGTTATTTAGGATTATGTTGTTTAATTTCCACATGTTTAGCAATTTTATTTTAGATGTCATTCTGAAAAAATTCTAGGTTGATCTCTTTCTTTAAACATGTTGTTCCATCATCATCTGGCTCGCATGATGTTTGACAAGGCAGTTACTGCTGTTTTTATCTTTCTTCCTCTGTACCAAATGTGTCGTTTTATTCCTGGTTGATCTTGAGATTATGCCTGTAGACCTGAATTTTCAGCAACTTTTGTGATAGTCTGATGCTATTTTGCTTGTGTTTGTTTTGTTAGGCTTCCGTGTAGCTTCTTGGATCTGTGGGTTTCTATCTTTTATCAAATCTGTAAATGTTTGTATACTCTTAAAATATTATTAATTTTTTTTCTGGTTGGTACATTTTTTTCTATATTATTTCTCAAGTAGTTTATTTTTCTAACTCCATTTCTCTTTTTTCTTCCAGAATTCAATTATCATATATTAGTAATACTATCCCACACATCACTTGGTTCTGGTTATTTTTGTTCAGTTTTTTTCTCTCTATGCCTCATTCTGCACAGTCTCTATATGTTCATGTTCACTATTTTTTTTTCCTTCTGTAATATCTGATTTGGTATTAATTTAATAAACATTTGATTTCCCATATTTTATTTTTTATACATATGGGTCCATCTCTTTATCTTTTATCTCTTTATCCTTGTGATCATGTTTTCTCTTATATCCTGAAACATGGCTGTTTTAAAACTCTTGTCTGATAATTCCTCATTTTATTACCTCAGGATTTGTTTCTATTGACTACTTTGAAAAAAATAGTCATATTTTCCTGTTTATTTGGATAACTAAAAACTATTGCCTGGATGCTGGACATTGTAAAATTTAATTGTTGAGTGGTAACTTTTATTTTGTTTCTTTAAAAAAGTTTTGAATACATTATGAAAAAAAGCTACTTGCAGATATTTCATAGGGGCGTGTGTATGCACATGTTGGTTTTGAGTGTGAGTCTAGAGTGATCTCTAGGGAGAGTTTAGTCCCACTACTAAGCCATAATGCCTCTGGGATCCTCATTTAATGCTTCAGGTACTCAGCAAGGTGCATTTAATCTAGCAGACAAAAAAAAAATCAAATGATTCTCAGCCTTATGTGAATTTTTGCAGTGGGTCCATTTTAGATTTTAGCCAATTGTACTTTCTCTCATAGCAGCTCTTTTTCAACCTTCATAGAGTTTTATCCCATGCTTGTACTGACTGGTATTCAGATAATCAACCAAAAACTTGAGAAGACTTTCATACAGAGAACTGGAGCTCTATCTCCCTTTCGCTTCTCTCTCTCTCTTTTTTTAACCCCCCCCCCCCTCCGATATGAGGATCTAGTCTTTTAAGCCATCTTGGACTCCTAAACATTTGACCACTGCCTCTTTACCTTAGCAGAACTGTTGGACTCTTTTTGGATTGACCCTCTATGCACTGCTGTCTGGAAATAGCTTCCAGGCCAAAACAAAACAAAACAAAACAAAACAAAACAAAACAAATACTGGTTTATGGTTGGAATCACTTCCCTTGATTTCTTTTTATTAGGGATCATAGTCTCACAGTGCTCATTGTCCTATGTCTAAAAACTGGTATTGTAGGGGCGCCTGGGTGGCTCAGTTGGTTGAGCGACTGCCTTCAGCTCAGGTCATGATGCTGGAGTCCCTGGATCGAGTCCCGCATCGGGCTCCCTGCTCGGCGGGGAGTCTGCTTGCTTCTCCCTCTGACCCTCCTCCCTCTCATGCTCTCTGTCTCTCATTCTCTCTCTCTCAAATAAATAAATAAAATCTTAAAAAAAATAAAAAAATAAAAACTGGTATTGTATAAGTTCTATCAAGTTCTCTGTTATTTTGTTTTGTTTTAGTGTGTGTTTGTTTTGTTTTTTGTTTTTTTGTTTTTTTTCCCCCTGATAGCATAGTAAGTTCTGCAGCTCTTACATCTGCATGGGCAACTCTCACTGCTTGAACTTAAATCCTGACTTAGCTGCTTAGCAGATGTATGACCTGGGACAAATTATGTAACTTCTTGCCTCTGTTTTTTCATCTGTAAAAGGGAAAAGATCATCATACTTACTTTACAGGATTGTTGTGATGATTAAGTGGGTTGATGTTTGTAAACTGCTTAGAGAATGTCTGGCCCATTGCAAGCTCTGTGGAAAATAATACTTGAAGCTTCAATGACAAGGAAATGCAGTCACTGTCGCTACCCACATGGAACATAGCAGCCCGTGTGGAAAATGCCAGAGTGGAGAAGTACAGTGAGCTTCTAGCCATCGCCGTAGGAAAGGCTTCCCTGAAGAATTGATATTTGAGGTGGAATCTCTGACAAACTGATATTTGAAGTGAAATTTGATATAACAAATCACCTTGATCCCCCCATTCTTTAAAACAGGCTATTACAAACCACTTTGTATTTTTTTTTTTAAGTTCTGTATTGGATTTCAGTGGGTTATTCCCTGCAGTTTGAGAATTTGATGTAATTTGCTAAACCATAAGATATAAAATGTTCCTGAAATGTTATATATTTCCTCAGCACATTTAGATTACACGAAGAACAAAATATCTATGTCAAATGGTATTCAATGCTTTTCTTTTTTCTCTAAAAAAATAAACCTGACTGATAAATCTTATACTTTCAATTCTATGGACATTTGCCTTACGATAGGGGCCTTTAAAAATCTCTAGTAAGGACAATTTAATATTTTTCTTCCCAACTGAAGGGTGCTTTTACATTTTGGTGGCTCACCATATAATTATTTTGATCTTTATAAAAGTCTATCTACACTTCCTTGAACTTTGCAAAATGGTAGTAATTATTGGTGCTTGTTCCTGACAATGTAAAAATTGAGTTGGTGATGATTCATGGCAAATTTATTCATTGTCTCCATTTCCTAGAAGTCTGAACAAATAGGTAAACGATTGGTTTAAAAACTGAGTTAAGAAAATATGGTGGGCACCTGGATGGCTCAGTTGGTTAAGTGTCTGCCTTCAGCTCAGGTCATGATCCCAGGGTCCTGGGATCAAGTCCTGCGTCAGGCTCCCTGGTCAGTGGGGAGTCTGCTTCTCCCTCTCCCCGTGCTCATGCTCTCTCTCTCAAATAAATAAATACAATCTTAAAAAAGAAAAAAAAAATATGGGAAGGCAGGACACCTGGGTGGCTCAGTTGGTTAAGTCTGACTGGCTCAGGTCATGATCTCAAGGTCCTGGGATGAAGCCCTGTGATGACAAGCTCCATGCTCAGCGGGGAGCCTGCTTCTCCCTCTCCCTCTGACCCGCCCCCCTCTTGTGCTCGCACTCCCTCTCTCTTCTCTCTCTCAAATAAATAAATAAACTTTAAAAAAAAGAAAAAAAGTATGGGATGGTGTATTATTATTCATTTTGGAGGCAGAAAATGATAATAAATGATAATAGATAAAAATCCTGTGGACTTACCAGGAGAGTGACTATATAGAATGTATGAGTATCTAGATCTTTATATCTGTGTCTGAATGTAATTTATTCATTTCTTCAAAAAAGTTCTATGTAACTTTTACCATGGCTTTTATTTTGCTATTATGTTCTAAGTAAATGTCCCTGAATTCTCCAATAAGTGGAACCCGGGTAAGTTTTGAAATGCTTATGGCATCATGAAGAGAATAAAATCTTTACTCTGCCTTCTTGAAGAAGACACTTTTTTTTTTTCTCTGTTGAATGACATATTTTTCTCCCCACCAAAATCTTCACAGCCCATGAGATGTTGAAACCAGCCTCATTGGTAGCAGAAGGCTTAATTTATTTTACGTTGAAGTAGATATGATTTTATTCTTTCTATAAATGAGTAAGAATACATATATTTTAATTCTATATAATTTTATATGATTGCTATAGGATAAAAGGGAGTGGTATGACTGTTTCTTCTTCCTCACAAGTAACCACTAACTTGAGGTTTTTTATTCATCTTCCCCATGAATATTCTTATATTTTAATTTTTGTGTTTCTATCCATAAACATAATAGAAAATTTTCCACCTGGCTAACTTTTATATAAACACCAACTGTACTATATGTAACAATATTTAACTTTGCTTTTTTGTTGTTCAAATTTGTTTTTAAAATTTATCCACATTCCATCTATAATTTACCATTCTCCTCTTAAATATATTAAGATTACTGTTAATTTTCAGCAATATGAACAATGTTACCATAAGCATTCTTCTTGAAAGACTTAGAGTTCCCCTAAGGAATAAATATGGAAATGTAATTGTTGAATAGCTATTGGGTTATAGATTATAAACTTCTCTTTACTAGAAATGACCAAATTGTCTCCAAAAGTTTGATATCAATTTTTGCTGTCATGAACAGTTTGTTTCTATTTCTCAATATTGTTGATATTGCTTGATATTACAAATATTTGCCAACCTGTTGGGTATGAAGTAAAATGCCATTACAGATTTATGCTTTTATAGATTTTTAATCTGGATACTATTGCTTGCTGTTTGTAAAAGTTGCAAATATCTATTTTCTTGTGAGGAATAACCTTGCTCTAACTTTAGCATGGTATCTTCTTTCCTTTTTTATAATAAAAACGTTCACTTTTAAATTTTACTTATGATTTTTAGTTTCGGTATCTTTTTAAAAATATCCATTTTTTTACCCAAGATCATAAAGATATTGTCCCACATTTTCTTCTAAAATTTTTGTCACGTCACATATCACATTTGGATCTTTGATCCGCTTGGAATTGGTTTTACTTTTAGGGTACGATAAGAATCTGGTTTTACTTCATTTTTCTCAGTGTAAGCGAATATGGAAAGTAATTGTTTCTTCAACTTTGACTGCCATCTCTATTTTGTCACGTCTCCATAAATGTTCTTTCTGTTCTGGTGGTCATTTGCTTATCCTTATGCTGATACCACCCTGAAATAATTACCACTGCATTTTAATGTCTTTTTCTTTTCTTTTTTTTAAGAGAGGGCAGTTGGGGGAGGGGCAGAGGGAGAGGGAGAAGAGAATCTTAAGTATGCTCCATGCTCAGCACAGAGCCCGACATGGGGCTGGATCCCATGACCCTGAGATCATGACCTGAGCCAAAACCAAGAGTTGGACGCTTAACTGACTGAGCCACCCAGGCACCCCTACCCTCAATATAATTTTAAGATCAGCTTGATGTAATTTTATATTACATTGGTGAGACTGATATATTTACCATCTTAGTCCTTATGCTCTTTAATGTAGTATATCTGTACCCTTATTCAGGTCTTATTCATTGCCTTCAATAGTGTTTTGGAATATTTCCATAAAGATATTGCCAATTTGTGTTAGATTTATTCCTAGGCATATTATAATATTGGATTTTATGATGAATTGGGTGCTTTTCCAATATATATATATATATTTTTAGATTCTAGTGGTATATAGAAATGCTACTAATTCCTATATATATTGATCTTCTACCTACCAGTACATTCTATAATTTCTAATAGTTTGTCTATTTGATTAAGTATTTTATTATTTTTGTAGAGAATTATTTGATTATTTGACTTTTCCATATAGAACATTTCATTCGATTGTGTGCATAGATAATCGTATCACCTGCCAAAAAAAATTTGTTCTTTCCTTTTCCAATAATTATGATTTTTTTTGCCCTCATTTTATTACATAGGCTAGTAGCTCTTGTACAATGTTGGATAGAGGAAATAGTCTTTTTTGAATTAAGTAAGTAAACTTCTAAAGAAATTTCCTTTGTTTCCAAGTTAGCTAAGTGTATTTTGCATCTTTTGAAATAGTGGATGCTTTTTTCTCCTCATTTACATTTTTTGAATGTGGAGTATTTCTTTTTAAATATTTTTTCTAATGTTGAACCATGCTTATGTTCCTGAGATATAATCTACTTGACCATAGTGTATTTTTAATGCACTCCTGAATTATATTTTCTAGTACTTTATGTGTGATTTTTATTAATTTAGCTCTAAAATGAGGCTTACCTATAAGTTTATCTTAAATTGTTTTTTCCCAGTTTTAACAGAAAGGTTGTTTTTAGCCTCATAATATAAGTTCTGTATCTTCAATGTTTCTCTATCCCTTATACTTCAGATATAGGGATTATGGTTTCTTTAAGTTGAGGCAAAGTTCGATGATACAGTTTTTGATGGGATAGGATTTTAATCATTAACTAATCTTAAAAGTATTTTTACCTCCTTTTTTAGGCTTTCTATTCTTAATCAATTAGAGAAGTTAATGTTTTCTAGAAAGTTTCTTGCTAGCAGAAGCTTTCAAGTTTATTGGCACTTGCATTCCTATCTTCTTATAGTTGAAGAATATCTATTGTTTATAGTATTATATTCTTTTTTTTTAAGATTTTATTTATTTACTTGAGAGAGAGAATGAGAGAGAGGAGGGTCAGAGGGAGAAGCAGACTCCCCGCCGAGCAGGGAGCCCGATGCGGGACTCGATCCTGGGACTCCAGGATCATGACCTGAGCCGAAGGCAGTCGCTTAACCAACTGAGCCACTCAGGCGCCCTATAGTATTATATTCTTATAGAAATTGTTTTCTCCCCTGTTTTCTTGCTCAGTCTTTCTAGAAGTTTGTTTATTTTATCAGCAATTCTAAAGATCCAAAGTTTACTTCTTTTTCCTTTTTAAATTTTGTCTTATTTTTACAATATCCTTCTTTCGGTATTCTCGGATTTACTCTAAAGGGCTTTTCCTAATATCCTGAGTTGAATAGTTAACCCCCTTAATTAAAAAAAAATTAAATTTACCTCCTAAGTTAAGCTTTGACTGCACCTACACACTTTGTTATATAGGATTTTACACTGTACTTCAGTCACTATTTCTTATAGTTTCAGTTTGACATTTTCCTATGCCATCAATTTGAGTACTTTAGTTTCTAAAAATGTATAAGTATAGTTATTTTGTTAATTGTTTTTTCTTAATATCATTTCTGATTTCTAATGCCATAATTGCACTTAGATCAGAGAATGGGATCTGTGTTATAGCAATTCTACTAAATGTGTTGACCCTTCTGTGATGACTTGGATTGTCATTTTTTTGTAAATGTTTCATGTTTTCAGGGAGAGAAAACACATTCTCATCTTTTGGTATAAGAATTGATAGCTACCAAGTAGATCATGTTTGTAAATTTTAATTTCAATTTTTCTGTGCTACACTAATATTTTTCTGTTTGATTTATTTATATATATATAGATATAGATATCACAAGGAGAGTTTGACACATTTGCTATTATAATGGCAAGTTGTATTAGCTTTTGCTTTATGTAATTTAAGAGTTTATTAAGTGTAAAAACTCATTTGTAATTAACATTCAGTGATGATGTACACTATACACCAAGGGAATGTAACAGTGGAGGAGATAATAAGATGTCTATTTACGTACATTTTATGCTCTCCTTCATAATTAAAATAAATAATATTTATGTTTATGTATTAGTGAGATTGATTTTTTGCATGTCCTTATAAATTAAGTCTAAAAGCATTTCTAAAAGATGAATTATAGGAATGTTTTGGATAATAGTGGCATTACTGTTATGCTCTTTTACAATCATAATTGTGAAGGGAAACAGTCTCATTATTTTATCACTATGTAGCTTGTGTATACTCAGATATAATGCAATGCCCATTAGAGGAGATTGATCTACTTATCATCTATCTCTCTATCATCTACTTTAGAGACTGAAGAACTATCATTCAAAAGCAAACCATTAATTTTTATTCTCTGGATGTGGGTTGGCAATTAACATTTTACAGTGCCCCTGAGTTTTGGGGGAAGAATCTGCCTCCAATTTTCATTTAAATATTGAACACTACATCAAAAACTAATGATGTACTATATGTTGGCTAATTGAACATAATAAAAAATGCTAAAAAAATTTTAAAAAAATAAATATAGTTTGAACACCCATCCAATTTTCCCGAGGAAGAGAGTAAGAGTATATGCGGAAAGAGTGAAACAAAGGCGGAGAGAAAGAGAGTGAGCGAGCACAAGAGCCTTATTAGTGAGAGGTGTTTGTGAATGGAGGTAGTTATCTACATGATTATCAAATGTTGATAGGAATGTGCAGTCAAAATTATTTTAAAAGTATGCTGGAAGGACTCAGAAAGGCTCTGGTTGGAAAGAGTCACAATGACTCTAAGATACAGGTGCTGAAGGTGGGAGGAGGGGATTTGGAAGTGATTTTAATGCGTTGGATAAACTACTTCTTAAAAGGTTTTATTCGGATAACTGATGAGAACTTTGTAATTGAGCACGATAGCCTGGAAGGCCTATCACCTGAAGTTTCTGGCGTTTGTTTCTTTGGAAGGAATAAGGGCTTCTGGGACTTTTTTTAACGTAGGGGAGAAGGCAGAGAGAGTCTCAAAGACTCTCTTTCCTACTATATGGCAATTTGAGATTAGGGAGTCTTCATAGTCTTATTTTATGAGTAGGGTCAGATGGTGGATGTGATTGGGGCCAGGCTAAACTCTTGACTCACATCTGCCATGAGTGCTGGCTGATAATTTACAGCTGCCCTCTTCTCTAGACAACTGCCATTATCCCAAAGAGATCCATCTCACCTGCTAACGCTTCAGCCTCACACCACCCCCTGGAGACAACCTTGCCAATAACTGATTGCCATGGGGGATGAAAGGCCAATCCTCTTGCTTTAGTTTCTTAGGGGGTTTCAAGCTGGAGTCAGGTGTAAGCTGAGACTGCATCCTTGCTTAGCTTCTATCCTTTGACTTACCCTACGTCTCTCACCCCTTCTCAGGGATCTCCACTCACTTGTATAAGAATACTATAATATAGGTTTTGTGGGGGGTTTTGTCTGTTTTTTAATGCTGTCTTCACACAGGTTTGAGGCCTTGGGTAGAGGCCAATCAGTTCCCCTTTTTGAGTGGCTGATTAAAACCACACACCAACCACCTCCTCCATCAAGATCTCATATTCCTGGCCACAGTATGCTACCACCCTAATGTCCCCAGGGCCAGGTACCAAACAACTGGGAATTGCTGCCCCTACGTCCTAGATCCAGGTGAAACTACAGAGTTATACAAACAAGCCAACCCGAAGTCTTTTTGCCCTGCCTTGCCCTTCCCTTCCTATAGAAACTACAATAAACACTCATGCCCAGATCCCCTTCTCTCCCTCTGCCTCAGGACCAACCCTGGTGCTCCCCCCTGAGCAGCCAGCCAGCAGCTGTGTTCTCCCCAGGGAACTGTAAGTAAAACAAAAATGTGAAACTCTTCCCAGTTTTTCTCTCCTGATCTGCATCTAGCCTCATCATGCCCCACACAAGGTTAATATGATTAAAACAAACTCCATCTCAGGTTGTTCTAGGAAATCTGCCTAAGTTAGGTGGTGAAGTCTGGGAATATCAAGATTTCACATACATGTTAGAGATAACCGAGGGCCTCGGGAATCATGGAATTCAGTGTTTTTCAATGTGGGCCATACATATGAATCATATATTAGTGTAACAGTTACCTGTTTTAAAATGTACATGTCCATTCCTGACTCCCAGAGACTCAGGTTCAGTGAATCTGTGATGAACGACAAGCATCTGTATTTTTTAAAAAATCTCTACAATATCATGATATGGAGCCATGATTAAAGACCACTGACAAAATCCCTCTTCTCTCATTTTATAGTTGATATATCCATTTATATATTCACTATATGGATACAGAGGCAAGCAAACAATGAGCCTATTGTTATTTTTATTACCCTTAAAATTCCTTTCATCTTTTTCATTTCCTTTTTATTATTTTTCTCCTTTATCTTGATGAAATTTCAGTTTTCACACAATCACTTGTCTACTGAAAACTTTTTCCTTTATTATTTATTTATTTATTTTAAAGATTTATTTATTTGACAGAGAGTCAGCGAGAGCAGGAACACAAGCAGGGGGAGTGGGAGAGGGAGAAGCAGGCTTCCCACGGAGCAGGGAGCCCGATGCAGGGCTCGATCCCAGGACCCTGGGATCATGACCTGAGCCGAAGGCAGACGCTTAACGACTGAGCCACCCAGGCGCCCCAACTTTTTCCTTTATTAACAAGGTACATTAATTTGCAAGATAGTGCAGAACATAGAGAAAAAGTATGAAAAGTACAAATATCTAGACAGCAATTATTACAGAGCAACAAGCACACAACTTCCTTCCTTCCTTCCTTTCCTTCCTTCCTTCCTTTCCTTCCTTTCCTTCCTTTCCTTCCTTCCAATTATCCTTTAGACACTTAGGACCAATTGAAGATATTTGGCCATGAGGTTTATGTAGCTAACTTGCCTTGATGTATCTGTGTGTATAATTTATACTCAAGTATCTATAATCTTGATGGAACTTCCCTACTTTAGAAACACCTGTCCCTGGATTATAATGAAACAACATAAAGGCTAAATAATAAAGCCCTGGGGGAACCAAGACATGTAAAGCCCAGAATTGTAAATAAATAAGGTTTACTGAATATTAAACACAAATATATTGAACGGTCCATGGAGAATACTTTATCCTTGGTTGCAATGAAGATAAATATTAACAACACAATGTTAACAACACAAATAAGAAGCAAATACACATTCTTAGTATGCAAAACATCAATCTTATTTGGCTTATAGCTTTCATTTTGTAATGCTAGCATTCACTGACATTTAATTTTTGGTACAATATTGTCCCTGCTGCTGCCTGCCTTTACACTATATAATACAAACTATTGTCAAAAGTGACTTTGAGAAGCCTTTAGGGGCACTCATTAAATTTATAGCATTTATAGAAAATGCAGCCTGCTGACTACAGAATAAATATAACTTATTTTAAGTTTTTTTAGACAGAACGACATTGTGAGACTGTGAAACTTTCTTATTCTCCACTCTCATGTATAGTCCCCCAAAATGTTTTTTTTTTTTTTGTCCTCCTTCCCATTTCCCACCAAAGTTCTCTCTAAGGGAACTCCTTACCAATTATTCTTTTTAAAGCCATATTTACTAAAATATAGCTTGCTAATTCCAAAACAAATTCCAAATAAATTATTTTTAATAACCAGGGAAGTGTGCTATTTAAAGGTAAACATTACTTACCAGATAGCTCATTCCTATGTCTTACTCAATTTATCTATTTACCTATCTATCTGTATCATAATCTACATATTGACAAATGAGATCTGTTTAAGTAAGGCAAGTGTATATATGATTCAGTAATTCCTGAAATTAAATTCCAGTAAACTAAGTGTCTTTAATCCTCAGATGGGAACTACTTATAATAATGTAAATATAGGGGTGCCTGGGTAGTTCAGTCGGTTGAGTGTCTGTCTTCAGCTCAGGTCATGATCCAAGGGTCCTGGGATCCAGCCCCGCATCAAGCTCCCTGCTCAGTGGGGAGCCTGCTTCTTCCTCTCCCTCTGCTGTACCCCCCTGCTTGTACTCTCTCTCTTTAATAAACAATAAATAAAACCTTTAAAAATATATAAATTATAGGGCGCCTGGGTGGCTCAGATGGTTAAGCGTCTGCCTTCGGCTCAGGTCATGATCTCAGGGTCCTGGGATTGAGTCCTGAATCGGGCTCCCTGCTCCTTGGGAGCCTGCTTCTCCCTCTGCCTCTCTCTCTCTCTCTCTGTCTCTCATAAATAAATAAATAAAATAAAATAATATATATATAATATACACTTATAAATTAAGTATAAAAATTAATACTTAATCATACATTGTAGAAATTTAACAAGTCCAATATAAAAAACTTAACATTGATATTTTTCTAATTCAAGGATGAGAGATACCTTTCAAATCTGTCTCTGAGTTTAAAGAAAACAGATTATGACACTATAGATCTATACTAATGTAAGAAGGTAGCTTGTTATACCCAGTCTGTTTTAATTTCTTTATTTTATCACCAGTGTGGTTGAATAATTTCTTGCTTCTTGAGTTTATATTTCTTCTTAAAAGTTGCATATTTTAAGTTATATATTATAATGTAATTATATATTTTAATCATATATAATTTCTATAAATTATATATTTTTATTTTGTTTTGTGAATTATATTTATTTAAAATATTTTTAATTAAATGTAACTTAATTACATATTTTGAATTATATAATTTTTAGAGATTATATTTCTTTTTTAAAATTCATGATGCTTCATTTTATATATTAACTTGGCTAGGCTGTGGTGCCCAGTTGTTTGGCCAAACACTAATCTAGATGTTGTTGTGAAGTTATTTTTCAGATGTAATTAACATTTAAATGAGTAGACTTTTAGTAAAGCCAATTACCCTCCATACCGTGGGTGGGCCTCATACAATCAGTTGAAAACCTTAAGAGAAAAGACTGATATTTCCCTAAAGAAGGATCAATTCTGCCTCAAGACTGCAACATAGAAACCCTGCCTGAGTTTCCAGTCTATAGATTTTGGACTAAATAACCAACACCAACTCTTCCCTAAATTTCCAGCCTGCTGGCATACTCTACAAATTTTAGACTTGCTAGCCCCGCGATTGCATAAGCCAATTCCTTTAAATCTCACTCTCTCTTTCTCATATTTTATGATACATAAAAGAATGATATATACATAAGAATATATATACTTTTGGGATGCCTGGGTGGCTCAGTCGGTTAAGCGTCTGCCTTCAGCTCAGGCCATGATCCCAGGGTCCTGGGATGGAGCCCCATGTCGGGCTCCTTGCTCAATGGGGAGTCTGCTTCTCCCTCTTCCTGCCACTCTCCATGCTTGTGCTGTCCCTCTCTCTGACAAATAAATACATAAAATATTAAAAAATATATATATATACTTTCTATTATCTATATCTATTATATACAACTATCACATATATGTATACATATATATAACTCCTATTATGTGTATATGTGTGTGTGTGTATGATATCAAATAGGAAACATAATATCCTATTGGTTCTGTTTCTCTAAAAACCTGAAGTAATACAGTATCCCTTGCTATTTTTCTAACAGTATATTCACCTATTTCTTTCTGAACAAATTTATTTACTTAATAAAATGTTAAACCCTTTACATGTCTCATGATACAATTTTTCTTATACTGTGTGGTTTGATTTTTGTTTTCCAATACTTGAAGTTTTTACATTTTTATTAAGCATTTTATTTCTTGTGGGTTTGTTCCTATAAAGCTCTTCCATGCACAAGATCAGATATATTTCCCCATATATATTCTTCTAACTATAATTTTATTTGTTACATTTAATTTGCTTGTCCATGTGGAATTTATTTTGGTACATGAAGTAAGATTAAAAGTTACAGTTTTCTTACATAGTTTATCAACTATTTCAGCACCATTATTAAAAAAAACACAAAAAACAACTGATCTGAAATGTCTGCTTCAGCTAGGGTTGCCAGATTTGGCAAATAGGAATATGGGATGCCCTATTAAATTTGAATTTCATATAAAAATAAATATTTTTGGAATAAGCATGCCCCATGTAATAATTGAGTCATGTTTAATACAAAAAATGTTATTTATTTGAAATTTATATTTAGCTGGATATCTTGTATTTTATCTAACAACCTTAACTTTCGCTGTTATTAAATTTTTTCTGTGCTTTCTATGCCTTCGAATAAGTCGCAAATCACAAGAAGGAAGACTGCTGATAATGGAGCAAATATAGTGAAAGTCATTAGAGATAAGAGAGCCCAAGTCTTAGACATATCATTTCAGCTTCACCTGGGCTACTGAGTCACATGAGCTGTGAATTCCTATTACTACTTTCAAAAAGTCTAAGATGGTTTTTCAGTATTTGGAACTGTAAATATTTTATTTTATTTTATTTATTTTTTAAAGATTTTATTTATTTGACAGAGAGAGACAGCGAGAGAGAGAACACAAGCAGGGGGAGTGGGAGAGGGAGAAGCAGGCTTCCCGTGAGCAGGGAGCCCAATGTGGGGCTCCATCCTAGGACCCTGAGATCATGACCTGAGCCGAAGGCAGACGCTTAACGACTGAGCCACCCAGGTGCCCCAGAACTGTAAATATTTTAACTGACACAGAATAGATTGTGTTCTTATAACTGAAATTAATGTACATTTTTGCTTACTTGGGAAGATATAGTTGAATTATTTTATAAAATAATCACTTTAATACCTCTGACATAAATCTAATTTTGAATATTTTTTGGATTTACATTAAGCACAGAACTGCCAGTGTAAATTAAGAATGGGATTGCCAGAATCAGAGAAAACAATAGAAAGCGGAAACTTTAATATGACATTAAACTTTTGATACTTTGGTTACTCACCCCCATAGAATAAGGTAGGATAATATGCACAAAGTCTGATGTAGAGAACCACCATTTTTCAGCATAACCAACTATACTTCATTATAGTCTTAACCATTTTACTGTGACTCTTCTCCCCTATGGGAGTAGTTAATATTTTAAAACATAGCAATGAAGGTATTGCTGGCATAGATAGGGGTCATCCTGAAGGAAAAAAGGTAGTTCAGGGAGGGTAACATTAACCATTATATATGTGTCGACTGCTTCTTTGACCACCTTCCCTAAAAGTGGATTCACCAACACTGCAGGATAAACTGAACTGACTTTAACAATATTAGAGATTAGTAAGGTCTGGGTAGGAAAATATGAGTTTCTAAAGGTGATAAAAAGAGTGTTCCTTGAGGGTGCCTGGGTGGCTCAGATGGTTAAGCGTCTGCCTTCGGCTCAGGTCATGATTTCAGGGTCCTGGGATCGAGTCCCGCATCGGGTTCCCTGCTCAGTGCAGAGCCTGCTTCTCCCTCTTCCTCTGCCGCTTCCTCTGCTTGTGCTCTTCTGTCTATCTCTCTGTCAAATAAATAAATAGAATCTTTAAAAAAAAAAAAAAAGTGTTCCTCGAGAGGAAGTTGTAATTTCAATACAAGGAGTAGAATTTTCTCAACATTATTAGGAAAAGGAATTTTAGCATGTAATGGTAACATATAATAATATAATTTTGAATGGAATTCCAAGTAGTTTTGGTCTTTCATGTTATCAGAATGCAGTGGAAACCGATATGTAATGCATGCATGAGGGTTGAATGCTTCACAGAAATCTCCATTATCGGTAATTACGATAATTACAACTGATAACTTTTTAACAAGTGTGGTCCTATTTTGTCAAGCTACCATTTCTTACCAAGTGGTATTCATATTCAGTCTCAATATATTACAACTGGTTTGTAATTAGCATGATGCATACTTTAGAATTGTGTCAGATTATATTTTCAAATGACTGCTATAAGAATATCTGCCATCCAACCTGTTCTTTTACCTTGCCACTAACTCACCAAAAGATGAAGTCTATTTCTTTACTCCCTTGAATCTGTTTGGACCCTACGACTACGTTGATCAACAGGATAATGTTGTGTGACTTCTGAAGATAGGTCATAAGAGGTCAAATCCTTTTATCTTCTCTCTGGGCCTCTTGGAATGTTCACTGTTGGGAAATTCCCTCTTGGAACATACTCCCCATGCTAATGAGAAGAAGCCTAAGCCATACAGAGAGGCCATCTGTGGACACTCTCACTGACAACCCCATGTGAGCTCTGAGATGATAGCCAGCTCCTCTACTAGTAATATGACTGAGCCTTCTTGGATATTGTCCAGGCTTGCAATGACTGTAGCCCTGACCACCATCTGTCTGCATATGTATAAAAGAAACTCAAATGAGAGCTACACAGAACTACCCAATCAACCCAGAAAACTATGAGAGATGATAATAATAAATCGGTTTACATTAATAAATTTTGAGATGGCTTATTAGTCACAACAGATAGCTAAAATAGATGGTCAGAATAATTTGAAAAGTAGTCCAGGCAGAATCCATAACTGACTCACCCTTTCAGATGCTACATTCCTCCACTCCCCAAACATGGCATCATCATTAAAGAATTGTGGTAAACATTTTCATATAATTTCTGGTTTATTATTATTATTTTTAAAGATTTTATTTATTTATTTGAGAGAGAGCAAGCACGAATGGGGTGAGAGGCAGAGGGAGAAGCAGATTCCCCACTGAGCAGGGAGCCCGATGTGGGGCTCTATCCCAGGACTCCAGGATCATGACCTGAACCAAAGGCAGATGCTTAACCGACTTAGCCATCCAGACGTGCCCCCCCATTATGTTTTAATTACCTCTTTCAATATCACTGGAATTAATGACAATTTCTGATTTTCCAATGCAAGGAACCAACTCTGTGAAGTACTGTATCCTTTCCTAATTGTCTATTTTCTACTGTTGCAGTGATACCCAAGGGTAAGGAAATCTTGGTCTTCCCAGCAATGTGACAGTGCTGCTTTATTTTGTTGTACTCCTAGCTTAGATTAGGAAAAACAAAACTCCCATGAGGCACTTGGGGAGAGGCGTGCAGTGGACAATCTAGGGAACACTTCTCAAAGGTTAGCCTGGCTTCTCTCTCCCTGTCCTGAAACTAGGAGACACAGAAATTAACTTTTTTCCTCTGTAGATTTCCCAAAGCACATTTGGTAGCCATTTTGCAGTGGGAAGGTTAAATATGCAAAGTCTTTTAACAGCACAAAAAGTTTAGAGTTCCTTGTAAAGCAACTATGTGGATAGCCTACCCCACTCTACTAGAAGTCCTTTTAATGTGGCATGATTGTAAATGAGAAAAATGAAATGAAATAATGCAAGTGACTTTTTGATATCACAACATGAGAATGCTTCACTTGTAGTAATGTCTCTGAACAAACTGAGAAAAAAATGTTTAACTGAATTATTTGTTAAAATCAAAAGCTTTTTTTATACTTGTATTTTTTAATGGATGGTCAATAGCAATTAATGTGAAATACTCACTAATAACATGGTCAAGGTCCATCAAGTTACAAAAACTATTTAAAATTCAAGATTATTTTGTGATATCCAAGGAATCAATTAATAGAGAATGTGCAGAGAAATGGTATTCCAACAAGGTAGGTCTTGCATTGACACCTACATTCTTTCTACTAAATTATAGAACTCTGGGTGATTGTTTCATTTTAAAATAATGACCTAGTTAAATAAAGGGTCTTTGCAGATAGCTTAAAATGTCATTAAAATAGTGCTTCATGGAATTTTAAGGTTGGATAGCTATATGACTGGTTGGATTTTTTTTTTTTCTTGTCATGAAGATGGTAAAAAGTCTCAACTAGCTAAAGACTACAAGTAATTGGCATTTTTGAAATAGTAGGATTAAATTAAAATATATGTAATACATGTTTCTTAATTTCATCTTAAAAAAACTACTATGTATTAATTTATACTCACTTTTGGTTCTAGAAAGTATTTTTCAAACTTTCATCTGTGGCAGTTCTGAAGATCCTATTTATACTTTTGTGAAGCTATCTGTCTTTGTAATTATTGCTGTCAAATGCTGTATTCCTTCTTTCACCTGAGGAAAGCACCTTAATGGACCACTAAAACTATTTCCTGAAATCTAGAAAGCGGAGTGAAGCACCACCAGTACAACATGAAAACAACAATAATAAAGACAATAGGCTAAGTATTGTTACTGTTGGTGAAAAAAAAGCGCCAACTTCATTAGAAGGGAAGGATGGTATTTATTAATGTGAAAGGATTCCAACTTTTTTCCTTCTGCTTCAGGTGTTCAAATTATTTTGTTTTGTTCATATGGTTTGCTATATAAAGTGATTCATGGATTTAGTGGTCATTTGATTGACATACGTAAAAGATAATTCCATTATGCAAGCTAATTCTTCTTAGTAGAATATGTTTTTAAAAATCCATTCTATACTGCATTGTAAATGGCAATAAAATTGACAATAAAATTATGTGCATGTCAAATCTGGTCCCTTGTTGCTTGACAGGAACACACTAGCTGACAGAAGTATCAAAAGTCTTACTCAAAATCCCATTTTTCATGTTTAATTACTCATGAGGACGAAATTATGAGGCTATGTCTTATATGAATTTAATCTTCCCCTTTTTCTAAGGGTTTTATAATAAAATATAAAATTAAGGTGAATTGACTTATATCTGTCTTCAGAAGATATGTGGCATTAATGGAAATAATTACTCTGTTCCTTTCCAGAATGTCTGGATAAACTGTGAAATGAGTATAATTTGTCACAATGTTATTTTTTTTTTCAGAAATGAGACAAAGAAGCACTATAATGCATTCGCTTTCCATTATGCCAATTCCTTCAGACATTTGCCACATTATGAGCTCCTACAGGGAAATCATTATCTCTCTTGTAAGAAAAAAAAAAATGAGGCAAGTCACCATTTCATTACCTATATTTCAAAAAGTTAAATGATTTAAAATGTCTGTCCTGGGAGATCACTGTATTTGCTTGTCTGTGCTTCCACAAGCACTATTATCCTTAGCTATAATTCATTTTTGAAATGCCAAAATCAGGCAGAGTAATGTTTACCAGATTTAACCTTGTTCATTTTAATGGTTAAAATGAATCCATTCACTATGTGCAAAGGAGATGAAAGTGCCCATTCAGAAAAATAAAATAAGTAGGTCTCATCTAGAGATTCATGTGTACAATTAATATTTTTTATGCATACGAATTCTAATGGCTAAAATGTTATGTTTATCTATGATAAGCACTAAATAAATATACAAACAACAGAAATATATGTGCAGTGATGGCACATTAAGCAAGGTCTGCTTGAACATGACAGCTAATTCGTCATGATCTAGTGGACTTTGGAGCAAAGCAAAACCACAGTTCCAACCTTGTGTCTGGCACTGTGACCATGAGTAACTTTTATTTTTATCCTCAGTGTCATGAATTCTATGCTCTGCTACCCAGATCTCTATTTTGGGACTGAAGTATTTTTGCCCAGCAGCTCAAGGGTTGTCCTGCAATTGATCTCTGGAAGTCCTTTCCTGGATTTATTTTCATCTGAAGAGAGCTGCCTTGCCCAAGTCCACACCCTTCTCCAGAGACAGACCACCACAGAGGAAGGAGACAAAATGTCTGGTAGGTCCCTTTGGATTCTGAAACTCAGATATTTCATACCAGGTAGTAATAATATGGCCCACACCCTGGGTGATTAAATGCTGTCATGATTGGATAGAGTCCAGAGCATGGAAAGTCCAGGCTAAGGTACAAGTATCTCCTGGGTCAGATGTCTGAGTTATTAGATCTATCAATAGTGGGAAAGGATGCTGTGTGGCATTTCTGGGAAGACCCAATGGGAAAATCACAATACATTCCCAAGATTTTGGAGCAAGGCCATGCCATCTTCAGGAGAATATTACACACTGGCTAACAAAGGAAGAAGCCAAAACTTGGTTCACAGATGTGTTGGCTCAAGATAGTCCTGGTTGTGGATGGTCTTGAAAGACAGTGGAGAGGAGAAATCCTCTTAGTAAAGTTTTGGGTGGTGTATCAGTTGTCTTGTGTAGAAGTGTCCTTTGTTTAAAATATATAGCAACTCATGTGCAGTGGTGAGAAGCTAAAACATTTGATCAGGAACAAGATGGAATACTTGGGAAAAGTGGGTCGATGGATCTATGTGGACATAAGTTTGAATATTATTGTTATTGTGTGCTAATGCCCATCAGAGAACATCCAGTAAGGAAGCATTACTAAATTACGTAGACAGAATTACCTGGACAGATGATATGTGCCAGCCTGCCTTTAGCTACCCCAGTGTTGACATAGGAGCACATGATTGGAAAGCCCAGGTGGCAGCAATGGAGGCTACACATGGACCTGATAGAAGGGGCTCCTGCTCATCAAGCCTAACTTATCTACTGCTGCTGATGAATGTCCAGTATGCCAGCAAGAGGTTAACTACTAGGCTCCCAATAGAGAGCCATCCCTCAAGAAGAACCAGATACTTGGCACTGACTACAGTGCACCTCTTCCTCTCTGAGACAGCAATTTATATGCACAGGAATTGTCATATTCTGAACATGGGTTTACTTTCCCTGCCAGCAGGACTTTAGTCAGCACCATTATGCAAGGGCTTGAAAAATTCTTGATTCCAACAATCACAAACCCATATGACATAAGACCAAAGGACTGACTCTGTAACAGGAAAGTCAAGGGATGGATGTATGGTTCCTAACACATAGTGCACTATTCAGAAGCAGCTGACCTAATAGAGTGATAGAACAGCCTAATGAAGGTGTGGCTAATGCACAAGAGGCATCCTCCTCCAGGCTAAGGATACTTATTAAATTAGTGACCATAGTATGGTGCTCTGTCCTCCCAGGTAAAATACTTAAGTCTTGGAATCTAGACATAGAAGTAGCTTCATATACCAACACTCCTGGTAATCCATTTAGTGATCTTGTGCTTTTTTTCTCTGTAACTCTGAGCTCTGTGGGTTTTAGAAGTTCTGATTCCCAAATAAGGAATGCTGCCACAGAGAAGGTCACAGCAAAGTCACTTGGGCATCCTTAGGACTCATTTGTCCAATTTTGATGGTAAATGGACAAATGAAGAAGCTGTAGCCTGAGAAAGCCGTAAGAACCCAAAATTTAGACTTCTCAGGGATGAAGATCCGGGTAACCTCACCCTGATAAGATGCCTAGACCAACTAAGGTTGTAGCCAAGGGTGAGAAGAATCTAGAATGAACAGTGGAGGAGGGAGATAATGAGTATCAATCACATCCTTGTAAACAGCTATAGCAACACAGGATTTTTTTTTATTATTATTCCATTAACCTTCCTCTCAGTTTCTCCCAGGAAAAGAAATCCAGCAGAATCCTGACGGTATAAATTATAGACCCTATAGAAGCAAGTGAATCCTAGCAATGCATGGGATGCTATTCTGTTACAAGTGGATTCCTTTTAAAGCTAAAGTATTAAATTCCCTAACTCCTTAGAAGGTTGCCAACTGAGAGATATAAGCTGTCAGCTCTCTCCAAGAATAACCCTTAGCTGTAAAGAGCCTCTTTACCTGCTCAAAGTCATATCACTTCTTGCAAGGGTGGCCAACATCCAATGACTGGTCAATGCAATGACATAAGGACCCAAACCCTTTATGTCAACTCAGGACACCTCTGAATGGCTCTTCCAGCTATGGGAGTCTCCTGGTGTCAATGGAGGCTATTCTACTGTCTAACTCCTCTGCCTGCCCATCTACTTTTGTCCCTTCAGTACAATTATTGACCCTAAGAGCATTCCTTAATACAATTCCTGTGTGCTAATCCATGTTACAGAGTTGACTTCCTGCCAACCAATGACACTCAATTTACTAATCCATATATGTGGATGATCATGTCTATAGTTAGGTTTCAAAGACTGGATAAATTTATGGTTATAAAGGAACACAACCAACTCTTTTTTTTTTTTTTTAAAGATTTTATTTATTTATTCATGAGAGACAGAGAGAGAGAGACAGAGGCAGAGGGAGAAGCAGGCTCCCTGCAGAGCAGGGAGCCCGATGCGGGACTCGATCCCAGGACCCTGGGATCATGACCTGAGCTGAAGGCAGACACTTAACTGACTGAGCCACTCAGGCGTCCCACAACCAACTCTTAATAAAAATTATTTCCCCTCTCTGTTGTTTTGCTACTGAATACAACTAAACAAACACAGAAGTCATGTGAACAATTTCCTATGCTAACCATACCTTTTCCAAAAGTAGAAGAGTAGAAACATCATGGCACTATGGAATCACAGCTGTGGGCTCTGTTGGGGTCTCAGTCATGAAGTTACTTTTTAACAGATTTATTTGAGTTTGCCCAGCCAATTCAAACTATTTACTCCAATTCTTTCGTGATTTACCTTCTTTTTTTTATCCTGTTCTTTCTTACTAAGACTTTATTATTTTTATTTATATTTGTAGTCTGAATTACATGTTATACTTCTCCATATATATAAAGTAACATATTTTAAAAAATAATGACTTTTTTTTTTTTTTTCACAAAGCCACTCAAGGGGTAAGAATATGAACACAAATCATAATATGAACTGGGTTTTTACTTGATTAAAATTGAGGTGTTGATATCTGAAACTATAAAAGGTAGGCTGGTTCACTTCGGTTTATTATCAGATTATTTTTATAGAATAAATAAATGCTTCTGAAGATATTTTAATGGCAAACTTATTATTTAAAAAAATTAGAAATATGAAATAAGGGTTACTTTATTTTGAATTCACCATGCACAGTTTTGATTGTACCCTCTCTGTGAAAGTAATCTGGTTCATTTGGAAATAAATTTTCTAAGAAATTTCCTGTGCACTTAAGAAAGTCAGTTCAAGCTAAAGGTCAGGATTTGGGATTTTCAGTCCAAATGTTCCTGACCTCACTTCCTCTAATATGCTAAAACCAAGACTGAGGTCAACAAGTAGTTTTTAAAAATAGCAAGAGAGATTCAATTTTCTACTTGGTAGATTAAATTTAAAAATACATCAAGTTGACGGAATAAGTCTATTTACGGAGAGGCCAGACTAATCAAATAAATCAAGAAGTTGTTGTCAGAAATTTATTTATTTATTTATTTATTTATTTATTTTTAAAGATTTTATTTATTTGACAGAGAGAGACACAGTGAGAGAGGGAACACAAGCAGGGGGAGTGGGAGAGGGAGAAGCAGGCCTGTGGCTGAGCAGAGAGCCCGATGCGGGACTCGATCCCAGGACCCTGGGATCACGACCTGAGCCGAAGGCAGATGCTTAACGACTGAGCCACCCAGGTGCCCCTGTTGTCAGAAATTTAAAACAAACAAAAAAAATCCAAGACCACAAAAAAGGACAGAAGACCACATGATAATGTGGAAAAGAATATAGGATATTAAACATGGAAGTCTTGGCTTTAAGCTCTTGTCTGCTCTGTGCTATGTTAACTTTGTTCTTGATAAATCTTTTATGTCCTTAAGGCACCCTCATTAAAACCTAAAATTATGCTAATATGTCCACAAACTAACTCTGCTCATGAGCCAATCACCAAAAATTTCTTTACCTGTAAAATAAAAAAAAAATTGAATGAATAATCTTTTAGTCCAATGTTTTAGAAATCCAGATATTTATCTTTCTTAATTTATAGGTTTGATTTAAAGATTAGATAAGTAATGAATGTAAAGTGATTTATAAATGATAAATACTATGCAAAGTTATTGATAAACATGTAAACTGTTTTTTTCCTACAAACAATTAAATATAATAGTAAACACACAGTAATCCAATTCTATACAAGATAACTGCTATATAAAATATCAATTGTAGTGTTCTTAAAAACCAACAATCCATGGTAATATAAAATGTTAAGTGCCACATAAGAAACAAAAATTTAAAAAGTTAAATAGATCATACCTATCGTATCTTTGCTATAAGAACAAAGGGAGCACTTGTTCACAGGATGTTGATTCCAGGCTGGAGGCTGATAGTACAAATAAGAGAAGAAACAATACAAAATGGAACAAAAAAAACCAAAATCCTGTACTTGGAGGGAATTTCACTTCAAAAAACTAAGCATCAGAGACTCTTCCCAGTAATTTCAATACTGAGAGTGGACTCACTTAAAATTTTGAAGCTTACTAGGTTCTAGCTCCTAGAAACTCACGAGGTTCTCTGTTTTGTTCACTGCTTTCTAAATAAATGAATCATTTAAAAAAAAAAAAACCCACTTGAATGCTATTTTATAAGGTCAACTTTACCTCACGGAGACTGCCCTTGAAGATGGAGGATTTTTCCCCCTTTCTTCAACTCATATATATTCCTCAGAATATATATAACCCTTGCACAATGTGAAATTTTTAATAAGAATCCCAAACTTCTCAGTAATTATTTTAAAACTGGTATAGTTGGTTTCATTTATTTTCTAAAGAGTTATTATGAATCTTAGATTTGAGAAACCTCAACAAAACTGATTCACACTAACATTTTTTTCTCAAAAAAAGACTCCAAATGAAGAAAGTAGGAATTCCTATCAGCAATCATATGATTACTTAAGACTTTCAGCTTCCCATAATTTTTTTTTTTTGGTATTGTTAATTACCATTCTCTTTTGATGGACTTTGCTTGCCTCCTGTTGTGTTTTCCTCTATAAAGGAGACAAAGGGAGAGGTGCCTGGGTGGCTCATTCAGTTAGGCATACCACTCTTGATTTAGGCTCAGGTCATGATCTCAGGGTTGTGGGACCAAGCCCAGCACTGGGCTCAGTGCTTAGCACAGAGTCTGCTTGTCCCTCTCCCTCTGCTCCTCCCCCCACTCTCTCTCTTCCTCTCAAATAAATAAATAAATAAAATATTTAAAGAAAAAAAGAGACAAAGAGAATTTGTAAATTCATATGTAGATGTTGTTAGTGTCATCCTCTTAGGAGTAAGTATCTAAAAATAGAATAAGATAAGGGCAAAGTTTAATGTCAAAATAATGTCTGATGATGACATGGTGGAGTTTCTCACTCTGCTCGTATTCTGCACTCCCATCAGCAAGGCAGGCAATTGCTTAAGGCTGACCAAGTGTTCAAAAGAAGAAATGAGCAGGATTCAAATTAAAAGGACATAATTCTACTGTAACCAACACCCAGATAGAATGCCTTGCTAAGTGTCAAATTTATTGATGGCCCAAACTTAATAAAGTTTTCCTCTTTTATTCTTAATTCATAAGAAGTTTAGCTTTAGAAGGAAGGCAATATATGTTCATGAAAAATGAATTATAATAAAGTGAACACATATTTTCAAATGCTAAATATTAAGTCTAATAAATTAAAAATGTCTTCTGTCTTATATTAGTTGATGATTTCTTAGCAGTCTAAGATGGCAAAGTTTATATCTGTTAATTTCCTGTAACTTGTCATCTTTTTTATAATATACAAAATTCCACACCCTAGAAATGCCAGAAATCAATCATGTACATAATTTCTCCTGATTCTGAAATATTACCCTGCAGAAGCTGTGAGGGCTCCCGAGGTGCTACACTCTGAATAATATATAAGAGAGAGGAATCATCTTTCTTCACTGTAAATCATTCCAACATTTCTTGTAATATAGAAAAAAAATACAGATTTTTATCTCTATCTGTATTATCCATATAATTGATCCTTTAAAGTTTCAAGTCCAGCAGGAGACAAAAGCTGAGGCTTACAAAACCACCAAATGCAAAACTCCCATATCCAGTTGGGAGTCACCAAAAGCAACTCTTCATTAGAATGACTTAGATGGAGGTAGAGAGACTGACCTCTTAAAGAAAGGTGGTAAAGAAATAAAGGCATTCCCTTGGGCACAGGGGAAAATAAAGCCTCCCTTATAATTTATAAGAAATCCTGGCTCTCAAGTGGGTTTGGGCTAGGATTCATAATTCACCTCCACCAAAAAAACAATGTAAGTTGAGAATTAAATTTAAATCTCTTCCGGGTTGGTAATGCAAAACACAGTGCCTGTAACACAAAAAGCAAATACTCTAAACTAGAGAAATCCATTCCAAACTATGCTTCATAAACATGACTTTGAAAAAAAAATATGAAGTGTATATAGAAACAAATCAAGATAAGTGAGAAAAGGAAGAAAAAAACATACTACAAGACTGGACATTGGAATGAAATGAGTAAAGATATAAAATATTTTTAGAACGCTTAAGGAAATATAAGTAGGTAATCAAAGTACAATAATGAGATAAGAAGCTATAAAATTGCCTGTGTATATTAGAAACTAAAAGGAAATAACTTCAAAAACTTCTAAAATAGAATAATAGAAATTACTGACAAAAGGAATTCTATCAACTAATCAGGCAGTAGTTTAAGCATAGCTAAAGATAAATGAGTGAGGTAGAAGATATACTTCTGAAGGAGATAACAGGATGCAGCATAGAAAAAATTATGTAAAAATATGGATGAAGCACAGAAAGCCATGGCAAAAAGAGAAAAAAAATCTAATATAAATTAGAGGATGCATTTTGAAAAGATATTGGCTTAGAATGTTACAAAGCTGGGCAAAAAAAAAAAAAAAAAAAAAAAAAAAAAAAAAAAAAAAAAA